>NC_073695.1:128044173-128344173 GCF_029784165.1 Wyeomyia smithii
CGACCAACGCCAACTTGCCCCATCGATCGGACGCAACGATCGATGCACCGTAGAAATGATGAGCCAGGAAGAATCCAGCGTAGCAACAACCCAGGAAGGCAACGTAGACACGACCAACGCATACCAACGTGGAGGACCCATCGAACGATATTGGTTGTGCTGACTAGGTAGATTTAGTTAATAAAAGGTTTAGCGATAGGAATATCGAGTTAGTCTTAAGCGTGCGTTCTACTGTAATCGGTCTTAAACGTGAATATATATATTTTTTTATAATACTCGTAACCATTCGAGCATTACTGGCGCAGTCGACGGCAAGTGCGTGGAAGTAGTGAAACGCTAAATTTCCTAAGTGCGATTAAGGAAAAGACTTAGTGCGGAAAAAGCAGTGCTAAGTGAACCGGAAAAAATACAAGTCCAAATGAAAATTAGGACTTAGTTAAACAAACCAAAAGTGACTATCAAGTGATATCGCAAATAGAAGCTGCACTTAGTGAAAATAAGCGCAGTTTTAACAAATAAAAGCGCTTGGAAACAGAGCACCTCACGAAAGCCCAACCCGAGCAACATTCATCGAGAATAACCGGATCATCGGCGAAGCCACTGGTGAGCGCATATCACTCAGTTTGCGTGATTCGGAGCGACGGAAGGACCCATACACATCTACCTACAACCTACCAGAGGACCATACTTGAGACTCCAGATGATGCTGAAAGCATTTCTGTAAGTAAAACACTCTTAAACTAAATCTAAACATAATTCAATCGTCACTTTTCATCGAGACTAGTTGCCGATTGAATACCACATATCACAACGAAGTGTGTGAAACCCAAAATAAATTTGTGAAGCTAGTGCAAGTGTGAGCGCATATCTAACTTAAAACTGGTTCGCATATTGTTTAGTTCCCATAACAAGTGAACAAACAAATCTCACTTCATTTAAAATGGAGCGTGAACTTATGATCTCCCCAGACCTCATGCCAGCACCAGAACTGGACGAGTTAGGAGACCATCAAAATGCACCACCACAGGTGCAACAACAAGAAATAACAGTGGAGCAATTGCTTCAACATATTAGAAACCTGACTGACACCCAGCAGGATCTTGTTTCAACCATTAGGCAAATGAAAGCCAAAGCAGATGATCCATTCCTGCAATTTCAGACACCCGATCCGATTAAAAACTTACCAACTTTTAACGGTAATAAAAAGAAACGAGTGCATGGCTCGAAGACGCTGAGAACACACTCGGTCTGTTCGAACGGTATCGTGGCCAGGCAGTATACTCTCAACTCGTTAGAGCAGTTAAGAACAAAATCATAGGGGAGGCAAAGGAAATCCTGATTGCCGCGGGTAACCCTAACAATTGGATCGACATTAAAGAAGTCATCCTAAATTCTTTTGGAGATAGACGTGATCTCACGTCTCATATCCAGTCGCTATTTTACATAAATCAGGGCAAGAAAAGTTTGCCAGAGTACTACAATAAAATCAAGACCATCGACACTGCCATTAAATCCACGGCAGCGACGATGGATGATTACAGACATTCAACAAAAGCAATTAACAACCTCGTTAGTCTTATGACGCTTACCAGGTTTATTGATGGCTTAACAGATGACCTTTCAATGCACGTGAGAAGCTACAGGCCAGAATCTTTAGAGGAAGCCTACGCCATCACTACGCAGTATGCGAATGCAGCATACAGACGTACGCTAAATATGAAGCCGACAATAGATAACATGGATAAACAAAGTTTTCATAATAGACAGGCGAAACAAAATAATTACAACAACAACGGCAACTCGCTTAATGCGAAACCTGCCAACTCCAATTCCAACAACCCAAACCATTCAAAAACATATGGGTCGGGAAAATTTAAAACGAAAAGCTCACCATCGGACGATGACGTCTCCATGAGGACGGCGAAGTCTCGTGTCGAGGTGAATAACCACGACAATAAAACAGAACGCGAAAGCAAACTTGAGGAAAAACCTGACACCTCAAATCAGCTGGAGGAATCCGTTCTAGAGTCGGATGACGACGACTACTTCGTCGACGACGAGCTAAATTTTCAGGTGAGCGAAGCACTAAAAGCAAATAACAACAACTTCATACCCTATATTACAATTCCAACGTCGAAAGGTGAAATGAAATTTTTGGTCGATACAGGTGCGAACAAAAACTATCTTTCACCAGACCACGTCAATATAGAAAACTGCAAAACCGAAACGGGAATCAAGGTGACAAACATAAAAGGAACCAACTCAATAAACAGATCGGCCTCTTTCGACCCGTTTCAAATCAACAAGAAATTGAAGTTTTTCATCTTTAAATTTCACAACTTCTTTGATGGATTGATTGGTTATGAGTCGTTAAGAGACTTGAACGCTCAAATTGACATTCGCAGAAACACATTAAAAATCGGGAGAAAGACCATTCAGATGAAAAAGAGATTCCCAGATAATCACAGAATAAATATAACAGAACAGGAATTCCAATTTGTAAAGATTAAAAAAAAAAAAAGACGGAGATTTTCTCATTAAAGAAGAAAAGCACCACGAAAACTTCACCATATTACCAGGCCTCTATAAGAGTGAGAATAATTTAGCCGTCATTGCAGACGCACTATCAAGAATTAGAACCGAAACAAACGAAGAAGTCAACGTTAATACCTCAAGCGACGACTTAGAAACGGTCCACTCAGCGGACACTAGCGATGATTACTTTATAAGTTGCACGGAAAGACCAATTAATCTGTTCAAAACGCAATTGATCTTTAAAATTGGCAATATAGATACCGATCTTCATGAAGAGGTTTTCACAAAATATCACAGATATACAATTGCTAGACCTCAATATACAGAGGTTGATATTGTGAACATCTTCAAAAACTATCTGAACCCCAAAGGAGTTAACTGCATAAAAGCTCCAGTTTCACTGCTACAATTAATTCAAGAAACCTATAAAACACATTTTTCCACTAATAAAATTTTCAAAGTATTTATTTCAGAGAAGCTGCTAGAAGACATCCGTCTAGATACCGAGCAAGATGAACTTATCGAACAAGTCCACGAATTTGGTCACAGGGGGATAAAGGAAAATAAGAAACAGATTCTCCAAAAATACTTCTTTCCCGAGCTTGAAAGGAAGCTGAAAATTTTTATCACATCCTGTGATATTTGCAAACGTAGCAAATATGACAGAAAACCTCCAAAACTGATACAAAGAAGTACCTTTGGTGAAACTGTTTTTGACAGAATGCATATCGACGTCTTTTTCATGAAAGGTCATAAATGGCTCACAATCGTTGATTCATTTTCCAAATTCGCGAATATAATTGCACTGGAAACAAGAACCATTATTGACATGAAAAAAGCAATAACGGATCACATTAGACAGTTTGGAAGACCTGTAACGATTGTGTGCGATCAAGAACCTTCCTTTAAATCCATTGATTTTATCGGATTCCTAAACGATTTAGGAATAGTCGTTCATCACGCTAGTTCCTCCGAATCGAAAGGCATTGTTGAAAGGTTTCACTCAACATTGATTGAGCTGTACAGAACTTTACACGCGAAGTACAAAGATTTGGCATTAAACGAAATAATGAATATTTTAACCGACATTTACAACAATACTTTTCATTCGGCAATTAATCAAAAACCACGCGATGTAGTCTTTAACAAAACAAATATTACAAATAGCGAGGAAATCGCAAGAAATTTTGATAAAATTCAATCCGCGATAAAAGTTGAACTCAATAAGCGAAAGGAAGCACACGAGAATAAATTTGATAAAAATGAAACACCAAAAACTTTAAATATAAATGATAAAAAATACATAAAAATTGGTCAAAGACAAACCAAAGATCAAAACCTTTATAAAATTGCAACTGTTAAATCCAATGATGAATTCACTTTTACTGATGCAAACGATATTAAAATCCATAAAAACCGAATTAAAAACTAAACATTTAAACCATCCCTTTTTCCTTTCAGAATAATTTTCATCCACACAATTAATGCTACCACATACAAAGAAATTCCCAACAGCAATGGACTGGTTGCATTCAAAATCAAAACAGCAAGGATCAAAACTGGATATGACAGGACATTACACAAAATCAATCTTAGGTCGCTAGAAGACAACGTAAAATATATAGAAAAAATTACCCAGTCATTCAAAACAATTGAACACTTAGAACAAACTCTTGTAGAAAAAATTAAAGTAGCCAACGGAAAACTTAGGAGTTTAAATACACACAGAACAAAAAGAGCACTAATAAATGCACTAGGAACGGCTATTAAAATCATTGCAGGGAACCCAGATAATGATGATCTCGAAATCATACATAAAAGCTTAGGAGAATTGCAAACACAAGAAAACAAATTAGTCCGCAACCAAGTCCGACAAATTCAAATCAATGAACTTTTTAAAGACAAAATCAACAACATTACAGATGCACTTGGAAAAATCAGCTCCAAAATATCAAAAGAATATAATTCAGTACAAGGCTTGAGATCAGATTTAGAATTCATTAACCTTATTTGGAATACAGATAAAATTATTCATATTTTAGAGAACATCGAGGAACAGATAGAATTTTCTAGAATAGGCTTGTTAAACAAAAATATTCTTTCAGTAGAAGAGAAAATGTACATTTTCGATAAACTTGTAAACCAAAACCTTAAATTGAATTATTTAGACGAAATTTTTCAGTACAGCACAGCTAGTATCGGCATCAGCAAAGGACAAGCAGTTATACTCATCAAGACACCAATTCTAGACGAGAAGACGTACGACCTTTTGGAACTTCATACCTTGAAAATCAACGAAACACGAATCGACACTCATATCAACCTGGTTACTAAGCATGGCGATCTAATTTACTCCCAAACATCAAAATGCGACATATGCGAGGGTAACAACTTGGTGGAAGACGAATGTATCTACAAAATTTTAACCCATCAAACACCAACATGCCCGCTTGTAAAGACGAAACAAGCATTCCAAGTCAATGAAATTGTAAAAGGCGTTATCCTGATCGATACCTCCGAAAATACAGAAGTAAGAGACTCTTGTGGAAACTCGAAGATGGTACGGGATGCCACCATTGTAGAAACCGAAAACTGTACCATTAGAATTCGCAACCTTACATTCCCTGGAAGGCTTGACGTAGTTCAACAAGACGAGTATCTGGTTCCAATCTACAGCAAACCTCTACAAAACACATCTTACTCAAAAGATGACGAAGAAAACTTTATGCTTCGGATCCTGAACCTAGAAGAACTCAGCGAGATTCAAATATCTCTAAACCATACACAAAAACGGGTAACATATGGAGGTGTCATCCTCCTCGCACTAACCTTCTTTTGTTTCTTCACTGCATTTTTCTACAGAAAAATACATGCGAGGGTGAGCAAGGAAAATCACACCAAGCTACCAGAACTTCTTACCCCCAAACATATAGGAGAAATAGACGGGACGGCTAAGACAAATGAAGATACGCCTAAGCACGGAAGCAATGGAGTCCACACCATGACGCCATTATCCGAGGTCCTTAAACATCAAACGAGGACGCTTGATACTTATGGGGGGAGACGTTATGAAAAGACGAGCCCAGCCAACCATGCCAACACGCCGCATCGATCGACCACAGCAACCGATGCGCCAGGGAATTGATGAGCCAGGAGAAACCAGCGTAGCAACAGCCAGGGTAACTACATCGAGACGACCAACGCCAACTTGCCCCATCGATCGGACGCAACGATCGATGCACCGTAGAAATGATGAGCCAGGAAGAATCCAGCGTAGCAACAACCCAGGAAGGCAACGTAGACACGACCAACGCATACCAACGTGGAGGACCCATCGAACGATATTGGTTGTGCTGACTAGGTAGATTTAGTTAATAAAAGGTTTAGCGATAGGAATATCGAGTTAGTCTTAAGCGTGCGTTCTACTGTAATCGGTCTTAAACGTGAATATATATTTTTTTTATAATACTCGTAACCATTCGAGCATTACTTATATATATATATATATATATATATATATATATATATATATATATATATATATATATATATATATATATATATATATATATATATATATATATATATATATATATATATATATATATATATATATATATATATATATATATATATAAACATATAAAAATGCAGCTTTGTCTGTCTGTCTGTATTCATATAGGCTTGGAAACTACCGAACCGGCCGGGAAAGCTGACAAAGATAGTTCGAGACCCCTTCCACTTCTGCAAGAGAAAGGTCCCATACAAATGAAACACAAATTTCTGCACATCTCGAAAACTAACCAAGCAAATTGAACCAAATTTGGCAAGTGGATGCTTTAGGAGTAACAAATATGTCCATGTTGGTTCGACACCCTTTCTTCCTCTGGAAGGGAGGGGTCTCATACAAATGAATCACAAATTTCTACACATCTCGAGAACTAACCAAGTTAATAGAACCAAATTTGGCATGTGGATATTTTTAGGAGTAGCAAATATGTCCCTGTTGATTAGACACCCATCCCTCTTCTGTAAAAGAGGGGTCCCACAAAAATGAAATACAAATTTCTGCACATCTCGAGAACTAACCAAGTAAGTAGAACCAAATTTGGAAGGTGGATGTTTTTAGGGGTAACAAATATATCCACAATGGTTTGCCAACCCTCCCTCTTCTACAAGAGAGAGGTCCCATACAAATGAAACACGAATTTCGCACAGCTCGAGAACCAATCAACCAAATACAACCAAATTTGGTATGTGAATGTTTTTAGAGGTAACAAGTATGCCCATAGTGGTTCGATTTCCCTCCTTCTTCTGTGAGGGAGGGGTTCATAACAAATGAAACACAAATATCTGCTTATTTCGAGAACTAACCAACTAAATTGAACCAAATTTGGCAGGTGATAGTTTTTAGAGGTAACAAATATATCCATAATGGATTGACGCCCCTCTCTCTTCTATAAGGGAGGGGTCCCATACAAATGAAACTCAAATCACGCACAGCTTGAGAACCAATCAAGCAAATATAACCAAATTTGGCAGGTAAATGTTTTTAGGTGTAACAAACATGTCAATAATGTTTCGACACCTTTCCTTCTTATGGCATGTCTCCAATTACCATTTCGAAATCCAAGATGGCGACTTCCCGTTTCTGAAAAATAGCGGCAAATGAGTATTTCCGGAATTGTTATGATGCACCGAAGCCACAAATCAACCTTAGACAACATTTTGAATTGTTAGATGGCGACTTCCGGTGTCTGGAAAACAGCCGAAAATGCTCAAATACCACTCAATATGAGCGTTTCTTCAATCAGATTAACACACGGAGGCCGGCAATTGTTCCCAAATGACGTTTTGAAATCCAAGATGGCGACTTCCGGTTTCCGAAAACAGCGGCAAATTACCAAATACCCCTCAATATGCGTATTTCCGGAATTGTTATGATGCACTGAAGCCACCAACCGACCTATCAACCTCAGACATTTTGAATTGTAAGATGGCGACCATCCAATATGGATATTTCCGGAATAGTTTTGATGCACTGAAGCCACAAATCGACCTCAGACAACAATTTGAATTGCAATATGGCGACTTTCGGAGTCCGGAAAACAGCCTAAAGTGACCAAATACCACCCAATATGAGTGTTTCTTCAACCAGATTGACGCTCGAAGGGCAAACATTGTTTCCAAATGCCATTTTGATTCCTTGCGATCCGGAAGTCGCCATATTACAATTCAATATGTTGTCTGAGGTCGATTTGTGGCTTCAGTGCATCAAAACTATTCCGGAAATATCCATATTGGATGGTAGTTGGACATGTGCCGCTGTTTTCCAGAAACCGGAAGTCGCCATCTTGGATTTCAAAATGGCATTTGTAAACAATTTCTGGCCTCTGAGCGTCAATCTGGTATTTGGTCATTTTCGGCTGTTTTCCAGACACCGGAAGTCGCCATCTTACAATTCAAAATGTCTGAGGTTGATAGGTCGGTTGGTGGCTTCAGTGCATCATAACAATTCCGGAAATACGCATATTGAGGGGTATTTGGTAATTTGCCGCTGTTTCTCGGAAACCGGAAGTCGCCATCTTGGATTTCACAATGGCATATGGGAAAAATTTCTGGCCTCCGTGTGTCAAGCTGATTAAAGAATCGCTCATATTAAGTGGTATTTGGTCAATTTCGGCTGTTTTCCAGACACCGGGAGTCGCCATCTTACAATTCAAAATGTTTTCTGAGGTCGATTTGTGGCTTCAGTGCGTCATAACAATTCCGGAAATACCCATATTGGGTGGTATTTAGTCATTTGCCGCTATTTTTCAGAAACTGGCAGTCGCCATTTTGGATTTCAAAATGGCATAAGGAGACAATTTTTGGCCTCTGAGCGTCAATCTGGTTGAAGAAACACTCATATTGGATGGTATTTGGTCATTTTCGGCTGATGGGTGGTATTTGGTCATTTGCCGCTGTTTTTCAGAAACCGGAAGTCGCCATTTTGGATTTCAAAAAGGCATTTGTAAACAATTTCTGGCCTCTGAGCGTCAATTTGGTTGAAGAAACACTCATACTGGGTGTTATTTGGTCATTTTCGGCTGTTTTCCAGACACCGTAGGTCGCCATCTTACAATTCAAAATGTTGTCTGAGGTCGATTTGTGGCTTCAGTGCATCATAACAATTCCGGAAATACTCATTTGCCGCTTATTTTCAGAAACGGGAAGTCGCCATCTTGGATTTCGAAATGGTAATTGGAGACATGCCATAAAAAGGAAAGGTGTCGAAACATTATTGACATGTTTGTTACACCTAAAAACATTTACCTGCCAAATTTGGTTATATTTGCTTGATTGGTTCTCAAGCTGTGCGTGATTTAAGTTTCATTTGTATGGGACCCCTCCCTTATAGAAGAGAGAGGGGCGTCAATCCATTATGGATATATTTGTTACCTCTAAAAACTATCACCTGCCAAATATGGTTCAATTTAGTTGGTTAGTTCTCGAAATAAGCAGAAATTTGTGTTTCATTTGTTATGAACCCCTCCCTCACAGAAGAAGGAGGGAAATCGAACCACTATGGGCATACTTGTTACATCTGAAAACATTCACATACCAAATTTGGTTGTATTTGGTTGATTGGTTCTCGACCTGTGCGAAATTCGTGTTTCATTTGTATGGGACCTCTCACTTGTAGAAGAGGGAGGGTTGTCAAACCATTGTGGATATATTTGTTACCCCTAAAAACATCCACCTTCCAAATTTGGTTCTACTTACTTGGTTAGTTCTCGAGATGTGCAGAAATTTGTATTTCATTTTTGTGGGACCCCTCTCTTACAGGAGAGGGATGGGTGTCTATTTGCTACACCTAAAAATATCCACATGCCAAATTTGGTTCTATTTACTTGGTTAGTTCTCGAGATGTGTAGAAATTTGTGATTCATTTGTATGAGACCCCTCCCTTCCAGAGGAAGAAAGGGTGTCGAACCAACATGGACATATTTGTTACTCCTAAAGCATCCACTTGCCAAATTTGGTTCGATTTGCTCGGTTATTTTTCGAGATGTGCAGAAATTTGTGTTTCATTTGTATGGGAACTTTCTCTTGCAGAAGTGGAAGGGGTCTCGAACTATCTTTGTCAGCTTTCCCGGCCGGTTCGGTAGTTTCCAAGCCTATATGCATACGAATATAATATATATATATATATATATATATATATATATATATATATATATATATATATATATATATATATATATATATATATATATATATATATATATATATATATATATATATATATATATATATATATATATATATATATATATATATATATATATATATATATATATATATATATATATATATGTATATATTAGGGTGGGGAAAAATGATCGACTTTCCAGAATCATGTTTTTTGAAGTAGAATACTTCTCTCAGGAAGTTCGGCTATATAGGGATGTGAAATGAAAATCTAAAACCGAAAAAAGTGAAAAATATGTCCAATTTCAAATGCTAATAAATCGGTTAGTATTCGATGGATTTCCTTCGTTCTTGCAGCAATAGATTGGAAAATCTTTTGAGCAGCGCGGTTTTTCTCAGCGTGTGTCGCCAGACAGCCATTATTCCCCCCGTGTTGGGGCAGCATGAAGATTGATTCAGTAAATCCAGTTTCGGAAATCAAAATGCCTTTTTTAAGGCAAATAAACAAGTCATTGAAAGTTAATAATTTTTGTCAACGCAAGCAAGCATTCTGTGTTGCATCCTAGCAATTCAAATTTGTCGCACCCGTCTAATTTACTGAATGTGAAATAGCTTCCACAGTGCATGTTGTCCGTGTATCTTAATTCCCCCAATGTTAGGGCAGCTCAAAGGTTGTAATTAGCAACCGATTTTGGACCGCAACATGCTTTTTTCAAGGCAAATAAAAAAATAATTGAAGGTTAATAATTTTCTAGCATCAACACAAGCAGACATTCTGTGCGGGATGCAATCAAATTCTGTTGTAGTTAAGCAAGATCGCGCCAAATCACCGATGGTCGAATATCGACCATTTTCGATTTGAATGAAACTTTGCACACGTATTTGGCTTAGCAAACTGAGCATTTTCCACAGATGGAGCGATTTTTCACACCCATGAGTTACATTCTAAAAGGGCGTATGCCTTTTGGCATAGGTTTTTTTCGAAGCATTGTAGCCCAGAAACCGTTGATTGTATAGAAAAACTGTCTGAGAATGAGTTGTAGGGAATTAAAAATGCACCATAAAAAAATATACACTGTACAAAAAAAATTTTTTTTGACCAAAAAAAATTAAAAATAAACATTAAATTTCAATTTAAAAAAAAGAGTTGATTTTTTTAAGAAACTTGACGTTAATACGCAACTTTTAAAGAAAAGCCCAGGATGGAGAAATGAAAAATAATTTTTTTATGGTAGATTAATTTTTATATAAAAATTCTTATTTAAACATTTTTCAAAATATTCGTATTCTGATGATTTTAAAAGATGCAGAAAGTCATTTTGAATCAAAAAGCTTTTGGTAGTAAACATTCTAAAGGTATTGGTTTTCGAGTTATTTCTAATTGAAGCTCGAAAAATTATTATTATTTAGGAAAATACACGTTTTTCTTAATTTGTCCATGGTTCTCCAGCGGAAACCATACATTTATCGGAATGCTTGATCAAAATTATACAATTCATTTTTTGACAACAAAACGATTGGGCGAACGGTTCTCAAGAAAAGAGTTAAATGTTCTAAGTGATATAAATATATATAAGAATCAAATACTTGTTTCCGAGTTTTATTATCTTAGGAACATATTTTTTTATGACATAGATACTTTACAGAACTAGTTTCACCTTATATTTTATATACATCATAAGTTTGTTCGAATGTTTTATAAAAATGTTTTATAAAATAATATGTTTGTCGTGCAACACTACCTACTTGTTTACTAATAATAACTGTTTGTGAAGTACGCAACCAATAACTACTGGGTCACCTATAATATCTGTTTTCGTATATAAATACGATTGCACTATTCCAGATGTGTTAGTAACAGTTTGCATTTTGTGAAGATGAATGAAGTGAAAATGGAATACACCAAGCCCAAATGCTGTAAATCCTTTCCTGATCATCGGTGCTCATCAAGCTTACGCAAATTAAACAAAAAATTACTGCAAAATTAAAAATGTTGAACAGTCAAGCTCATTCTGATACGTCTTTATCAATTTGTGATTCGTGTAGTTATTGGAATGATAGTCAAGTCACCATTCATCCCTTCGTTGTTTACTATTCAGAATCTGGAACACTTAAGAATATCAGCTTCATCATAATATCGGAAGTACTCCATCATGATACTGTTGCGGTTCAGGTGTTCATTGCCAAATTAATGAGTTTTTTGAAAACAACAACAGAGTTGAAAAAAGCGATATTAATGTCTGATGGAGCTGCCTCACAATATAAAAATAGAAAAAACTTTGCAACAAAATATAACGTCGATGCAGAGTGGCATCTTTTGCGACTTCTCATGGTAAAGGCCCATGCGATGCAATTGGTGGCGAATGGCAGGAAATGCAAGTTTAGCTAAAGAACATGAACATCCCATAACAAGCGCAAAAGAATTGTATGATTGTAATAAAAATTCATCAAAAATGTCATTTAGTTGGGTATCATATGAAGAATATGAACAAGGAGTAACAGAATGGAGCAATATTTTCAAAAAATCTATATAAATAGCTGCCACACAAAAGTATTACTCTTTTGTTCCGATTTCAGAAAATAAGATACAAACGAAGCTGTTTTCAAAAGATGATTTACTTATGATGTATATAAAATATGAGGTCGAAACTAGTTCTGTAAAGTATCTATGTCATAAAAAAATATGTTCCTAAGATAATAAAACTCGAAAATAAATATTTGATTCTTACATATATTTATATCACTTAGAACATTTAACTCTTTTCTTGAGAACCGTTCGCCCAATCGTTTTGTTGTCAAAAAATGAATTGTATATTTTTGATGAAGCATTCCAATGAACGTATGGTTTTTGCTGGAGAACCATGGACAAATTAAGAGAAACGTGTATTTTCCTAAACAATTATAATTTTGCGAGCTTAAATTAGAAATAACTCGAAAACCAATGCCTTTAGAATGTTTACTACCAAGAGCTTTTTGGTTCAAAATGACTCTCTGCATCTTTTAAAATCATCAGAATACAAATATTTTGAAAAATGTTCAAATTAGAATTTTTATGAAAAAAATTTATCTACCATAAAAAAACTATTTTTCATTTCTCCATCCTGGGCTTTTTTTTAAAAGTTGCGTATTAACGTCAAGTTTCTTTAAAAAAAAAAAATAAAAAAAATTCAACTCTTTTTTTTTTAAATTGAAATTTAATGTTTATTTTTAATTTTTTTTGGTCAAAAAAATTTTTCTTTGTACAGTGTATATTTTTTATGGTGCATTTTTAATTCCCTACAACTCATTTTCAGACAGTTTTTCTATACAATCAACGGTTTCTGGGCTACAATGCTTCGAATAAAACCTATGCCAAAAGGCATACGCCCTTTTAGAATGTAACTCATGGGTGTAACAAATTTCTCCACCTGTGAAAAATGCTCAGTTTGCTAAGCCAAATACGTGGGCAAAGTTTCATTCAAATCAAAAATGTATTTTCAGGCGATTTGAAATGATTTTGCTCAGTTGTCTAATTTTTACTTTCACTTTATTTAGTAAACCCCCCACTGTAGGGGCAGCGCAAAGGCTGCGATCAGCATAACCGACATTAGAATAATAAACTGCCCTGTTAGAACGTATTCCCAAAAACAGTTAGTTCGACTATGCAGAGCTAATATGAAGTCGATTCAATCAATCAGCATAAACAGAATTTCGTCGTCTCCCAGCTGCCAAGTTGCAACATGATGCAACACGCAAAGGCGAGCACGTTAATACGCACTTTTTAAAAAAAAAAGTCCAGGATGGAGAAATGAAAAATAATTTTTTTATGGTAGATTAATTTTTTTTATAAAAATTCTAATTTGAACATTTTTCAAGATATTTGTGTTCTGATGATTTTAAAAGATGCAGAGAGTCATTTTGAACCAAAAAGCTCTTGGTAGTAAATATTCTAAAGGCACTGGTTTTCGAGTTATTTCTAATTTAAGCTCGAAAAATTATAATTATTTAGGAAAATACACGTTTCTCTTAATTTGTCCATGGTTCTCCAGCAAAAACCATACGTTCATTGGAATGCTTCATCAAAAATATACAATTCATTTTTTGACAACAAAACGATTGGGCGAACGGTTCTCAAGAAAAGAGTTAAATGTTCTAAGTGATATAAATATATATAAGAATCAAATACTTGTTTCCGAGTTTTATTATCTTAGGAACATATTTTTTTATGACATAGATACTTTACAGAACTAGTTTCACCTTATATTTTATATACATCATAAGTAAATCATCTTTTGAAAACAGCTTCGTTTGTATCTTATTTTCTGAAATCGGAACAAAAGAGTAATACTTTTGTGTGGCAGCTATTATTATAGATTTTTTGAAAATATTGCTCCATTCTGTTACTCCTTGTTCATATTCTTCATATGATACCCAACTAAATGACATTTTTGATGAATTTTTATTACAATCATACAATTCTTTTGCGCTTGTTATGGGATGTTCATGTTCTTTAGCTAAACTTGCATTTCCTGCCATTCGCCACCAATTGCATCGCATGGGCCTTTACCATGAGAAGTCGCAAAAAATGCCACTCTGCATCGACGTTATATTTTGTTGCAAAGTTTTTTCTATTTTTATATTGTGAGGCAGCTCCATCAGACATTAATATCGCTTTTTTCAACTCTATTGTTGTTTTCAAAAAACTCATTAATTTGGCAATGAACACCTGAACCGCAACAGTATTATGATGGAGTACTTTCGATATTATGATGAAGCTGATATTCTTAAGTGTTCCAGATTCTGAATAGTAAACAACGAAGGGATGAATGGTGACTTGACTATCATTCCAATAGCTACACGAATCACAAATTGATAAAGACGTATCAAAATGAGCTTGACTTTTTAATTTTAATTTTAATTTTTAATTTTGCAATAACGTTTTCGTTTAATTTGCGTAAGCTTGATGAGCACCGATGATCAGGAAAGGGTTTACAGCATTTGGGCTTGGTGTATTCCATTTTCACTTCATTCATCTTCACAAAATGCAAACTGTTACTAACACATCTGGAATAGTGCAATCGTATTTATATACGAAAACAGATATTATAGGTGACCCAGTAGTTATTGGTTGCGTACTTCACAAACAGTTATTATTAGTAAACAAGTAGGTAGTGTTGCACGACAAACATATTATTTTATAAAACATTTTTATAAAATATTCGAACAAACTTATGATGTATATAAAATATAAGGTGAAACTAGTTCTGTAAAGTATCTATGTCATAAAAAAATATGTTCCTAAGATAATAAAACTCGAGAACAAATATTTGATTCTTATATATATTTATATCACTTAGAACATTTAACTCTTTTCTTGAGAACCGTTCGCCCAATCGTTTTGTTGTCAAAGAATGAATTGTTTATCTTTGATGAGGCATTCCAATGAACGTATGGTTTTTGCAGGAGAACCAAGGACAAATAAAAAAAAAACGTGTATTTTCCGAAATATTAATAATTTGCATCTCTCTGCATCTTTTAAAATCATCAGAATACAAATATTTTGGAAAATGTTTAAATTAGAATTTTTATAAAGAAATTAATCTACCATAAAAAAAATATTTTTCATTTCTCCATACTGGACTTTTTTTTAAAAGTTGCGTATCAACGTCAAGTTTTAAAAAATAAAAATAAAAAAAATCAACTCTTTTTTTTTTTATTGAAATTTAATGTTTATTTTTAATTTTTTTGGTCAAAAAAAAATTTTTTTGTACAGAGTATATTTTTTTATGGTGCATTTTTAATTCCCTACAATTCATTCTCAGACAGTTTTTCTATACAATCAACGGTTTCTGGGCTACAATGCTTCGAATAAAACCTATGCCAAAAGGCATACGCCCTTTTAGAATGTAACTCATGGGTGTGAAAAATCGCTCCATCTGTGGAAAATGCTCAGTTTGCTAAGCCAAATCCGTGTGCAAAGTTTCATTCAAATCAAAAATGGTCGATATTCGACCATCGGTGATTTGGCGCGATCTTACTCGGTAACGTATTAACATTGATGCAAAACATGAAAAGTACGAAGTTTTTCGGGCATATCGCATGAGATTTTTAACACAAAACTGGTTTGGATAAGAAAGATTGTGTTACTACAGCACCGCTATTTGTATAATATATTCGTTCTCTATTTGTTCAGATTATTTACAAAATTGTAACTTCGGTTGTATCTACCGAAATTAACGCTTCGGACTTTCAACTATAGTTGGTTAATAATACGAATAAGTTTCTACGTGAAGAAAGCAAAGAGCGGAAGCTTATTAATATAGATAAATGAATGAAATAAAGATAAAAGAAGACAAATGAACGTAGATCAATGATGTGATGTCAGTGTTATTAAATATCCTACTCAATTTAAATAAAATTCTAGCTCGAAGTACTTCGCACTGCTAGCTATGTGTGAATATCAGTGCTGATAAAAGTCATTTTCCCCAGCAAAATTCTTCGAAAATTACAGCCAATCATTTTCAATTTTCACTTCCAATGATCGCAGCACTCTTTCAGATACACTAGTTTTTCGTCCTAGTAACGTGCTGTTATACTCAGATGAAATAGATCGCGCGCATCGTTCACGGTAACGGAATAAAATTTGACGACAAATCCAACCAAATGATCTTCACTTCAAAGCGAAAAAGAAAAACAAACAGTCCACTCAACCAAAATCAACTTCACCGAAACACTTTTTCACTGACACTGACCGATGCCTTGACAATCTTCGTTAACTGATAAACTGATTTTGTTGTCTTGCTTCCATAGCATGAAATATAATGAGGTGTTTTGACAGTTCACTTCCATGCAAAAAGCGGAAAGGGAGAACTCTGAAAGGATTGTAAAAACTAACGTTTATGGATGCTTTTTTCACTTTCACTCAAGAGTGTCAACAAATATCAACCCTGTGAATATAATATTATCATTTAGTTTGATTAATAGATATACTGGCCTTAGTTTACTCAGTTAAATAACGAGGATTTTCTGCTGATAAAATATATCTACATGGTAAAGTTAAATAAGTAAATTAATTCGTGTGAATTGAACTTTTTCACGAATCGGCCAAAATAGGAGCCCCGAGTGGCCAATTAAGAAATGCTATGGCCAAAATAAGAGCCTAGAGAAGTTTTTTGGTTGGAAAATATATAAACAAAATAACATAAATTTACTATTTAAACTCAATGTTAGTGAAAAATACAAACGAGTTCATCCGATTTCCACGTTGGACTGATTCAATTACATATTTTTCGAAGGAATCAGGCCGAATATCTTTCATTAAAAACATACTATGGCCAAAACCGGCGCTTTTACCCTACCCGGCTCGAACCCGTAAAATATTTTTTGGCGTTACCCGAAACCCGACCCGAACCCGACGGGTATGGGTCGGGTTGCGGGTTTCGGGTAAAAATACCCGTACCCGACCATCTCTACAAAATATACTCGATGTAAACGACATCGCAGAGTGTTATTTGAAATTTCTAGAGAAACATTTCAAAAGGTCCTATCTGACATCGATGCTTGTCAGAGAAAAATGAACTTGAAGTTTTGTGAATCCTTTTCAATTTCCAATTAAAACCGAAATAAGATTCCATCCCTTTTATTACCTCAAATGTAAAAAAAGAACGTCATCTGAACTTCTAGTGCTTTCTCAATCGTTTCAATTCTTTTTTCCAGTTTTTATTGATGGTTTTGTTACATAGGACCTATGTTGTTTTCGTTCTCACATAGGACCTATCTGATTGGTCTCTTAGTAACTATCAATGACACATTGGACCTTTGATTTAAATGGCTTCAAAGGCTTTATATGAAACAGTATATCATTATGATTAACGTTTGATATCCGAATTCGAGATTCATTTCCATGAAAATATTGTCTATCATTTCTTATGAAAGTTTGGTTTTTTAAACCAAAATTTTTTTTATTTAATTCTCTTTTCTAAATCAAAATTAATAGTAATCAATTAATCACATGATTTTTCAGTGAGGCAGCTGGGGTGTAGTGGTTTGTGAAACGGTCGCTTAAGACGAAGTGAGGAATCAAAGGGAAATGACAATGTCAAACTCGATTAAAAAGAAAAATGTCATGTTGTAGGTTATACAAGAACAGTGAAAATACGTAAATATATAACACTAATTAATTGAATGATTTATTTGTTTTGTTGCAATGATTATTATAATTTATTTCATTTTCCTATTATCAAAATTATTTACTATGCGCATCATTTTCTTCGGGATCCAGATTTCCATCGAAGTGACTATAGAACATAAGGAAAAAATGTGTGTTTGAAAACATAAGGTCGTCTCTCGTTAGGTCGTCGTTTACCAAAAGGCCTTCTGAATTTGCTGGCAATATACAGCTGTCGTTCGAATCATTCTCGTGGGATTCCTGAATCGCAAAATCTAGCACTTGAAACTCGTCCGCTGGACACAGGGGGGGCGCTCTGTCCGTGGAGTTAAGGTAGCAGCCTCGGAGAAGGAAGGTACCATAGTTACAACCAACATATATGGTGTCACGTTTGAAATTTTCTGAATAGTCAGAATTAACAGCAATATTCTTCATAGAATCAGGGACCTGCAACTAGTTGATTTTCCATTTTTCATCATTTTCAATGATGTTCCTTGGCTGGCAATGATTCAAAAAACCCCTATGACAGTGTGCGAAAGTTTTGTAAATTTTCCTTCTACTCGAATGAGTCCATGAAACGTCTGTTTCCATCTGGAAAATTCTTCATGAACAAATAATCGCGACGTGAACGACTCTATGAGACTTCGTGAGGGGAACCTACAACGATGACGAGGAGATGTTCGAGATCTGTGAATCATATTAGAGGTAATAATGTAGCATCTAAGCTAAACATTTCAATTAAGATTTACCAGGTGCACGCTAGTCGTCCGTACCGCTACGTTTTCGGCGTCTTCTGTGGACATCGATTACGACTTCATTTTTACTTTTTTTCACTTTCTCAAACCGGTAAAGAATATTACACAATGCTCGAGGTCCAATCTGCAACTGTCAAAGTTTTTGTTCGTATAACAGATTGGCCTACTAGTAGACAAACGTCCAATCAGAGAGCTGTGCGATATTGTATTATTATTCAAATTGGACGTTTTCTTGCAAGCTCTGGAATTTTTATGGATATCAAATATCTATTTTTTTCTCAAAGGAACTTATAGATAAGAAGCTCTTCCATGCGAATAAACATAAAATGGGTTTTGTTTACAAATGTCAGGTAGGACCTTTTGAAATGTTCCTCGAGATTTATGAAAGATTTTAACCGTATTTTAACACATAATAAAGAAAAACTTCAGTTTATATTGTCAGTAGTTGAGTCATGTTTAATAAAATATCCAGCTTCTTCAAAATGAGTACTCATTAACACACCTCAAAAATTACAGATAAATTTGAACTCAAATTAGGATAAAAGCTTTACTATTTTAGAAATTTACAAGTATATTTGAATACGTTACATATGTTATACATATATTAAAAAAATATACTACAAGGTATACAGCCTAGGGGTTGTATGAAATGGTGACGTGGGACTAAATATATATATTGTATGCTGCGATAAACTGTTCATAGGCAACACTACCGTTTATATTTGATGGTCGCTATTGTAAAAATAACGATGCATGAATACATGAAAATTTTACACTAGTAGTATTTGTGAAAATTCTTATTACTCTTATTTTCAAGCATTTATAGTTCTGAAAAGAAATGATTCCATAATCTTCAGCTCGAAATGTGTGCTATAGAACATTGATGATCGCACCACCACCGGTAGCATTGAATATTTTGCTTGGCCGCGCATAATAAAATATGGTCTCCGCTGTGCCCTCAAAATATCCTGCAGCGTACGATGGTTTCTGTTGCTGACGTATGCAAAATAAAACCGAACCGATTCCATAATCTTTAGCTCGAAATATGTGCTACAGAACGCTGATGATCGCACCACCGGTACCATTGAATATTTTGCTTGGCCGCGCAAAATAAAATTGCTCTCCGCTGTGCCCTCCAAAGAAACAATTGAACCAAAAAATCAGACAATTTAGCATTGAAAATTCTTGAAATGAGGGTTATGTCTTGCTGTGACACACTGTTCATAGGCAGCAACGCTACCGTTTATCTTTGGTGCGCCCTGGTCGTTATTGTAAAAATGATTATTGAGAAATAGATGAACATTTCACACCAGTAGTAGTTGTGAAAATTCTTATTACTCTTATTTGTAAGTATTTATTATTCTGGAAATAACTGATTCTATAATCTCCAGCTCGAAATGTGTGCTACAGAACATTGATGATCGCACCACCACCGGTAGCATTGAATATTTTGTTGGCCGCGCGTAAAATTTGCTCTCCGTTGTTCACCACAAAATATCATGCAGTGTACGATGGTGCCTGTTGCTGCCATATGCAAAATAAAACCGAACCGATTCCATAATCTTTACGTGTGCTACAGAACGCTGATGATCGCACCAACGTAGCTTTGAATATTTTTCTTGGCCGCGCATAATGAAATTTGCCTTCCGCTGTGCCCTCCAGTAGCTGTGCCAGCAAAATATCCTGCAGCGTACGATGGTAACTGTTGCTGCCGTGTGCAAAATTAAGGTAGCATGCTCCGCAGTGCCTGAAAGTTGACTCGTATGCAGCTCTTGTTTCTCAATGTCGCGTATCTCTAACAGCTCCACTCGCTATTGTATAACAAACTAAACTGAAGCTGAATTTTCTACACGCAGTCTTTTGTATCGAGTTCAGCGTAGATTTTTGCCATTAGGACGTGGCCACGCAGCTAAATGAAAGACAAACAAACCAAAACACTTTATTGAGTCAAAATATGTAGGCAGTGGAATTTATTCCGTCCATGATATTGTTATCCGTGCTCTGGAAGCAAGCCAATAGCGAGGGAAATGTATGGGAAAGCTTGACCTTGAAACTTTTCATCTTTTTTCACCATTAAGCAGTAAAGCAACAATGTTGAACATTATATCACACAATTGTTACACATTTTATCTATCCACCGACATATAAATGACTCAGATGCATTAAGTCGTTCGCTTGCTATAATCGTTTGAAATGTGACGCAACATTTGCCAGTCTCCTTTTTCCATTTTACAAAATGTAATCTAGTATAGAAAACAAAGACGTAGTCCTACGTCGAAAAGATCAATTTTCATGGAGGGGTAATTGGGACTAAGCCCGAAACTTTAGGTCAGACACTTTGGGTCAGATGGTATTTAATATTTTAGGCATTTAAAAAACACATCGAAGCCACCGAGAAACGTCAAAATAAACTACATACAATAAAGAAACTAGGAATGGCATTGCTATCAGCTACCATACATTTGACGCGTTACCAACATCGCTGGCACTGGTACCCGAAAAATGAACAGTTTACCCTTTTCTTGTGTTGGTTCGAAAACTTTCATTTCACTTTGGGAAATCTTAGGACCTTTTCGGGGAAATTTAGGAGAGGAAATATTTTTCCTCTTTCTAGACGCCCCAGGATTGGTATAAGTTGTTCCCGCTGGTGATTCGTCAGAATCGGTTTCATCAGAGGACAACAGATCAAAGGGGTTCGATGTTATGGTAGAAGTGGTCACGGTCTTCTTCAGCATCTCAGCGTAAGATCGCTTTGAACGCTCCTTAAGTGACCGCTTGATTTTATCTCTGCGCTGCATGTACACCGGGCATGTGGAGAGCTCATGCTGATTTTCCCCGCAGTGAATACATTTTTCAGCATTTACACTGCAAGAATCGTCCGCATGAGTTTCTCCACACTTGCTACATCGTGCCTTATAGGGTAGGCGGCTGGCCTAGCTGCTTGCAACTGGTGCAATTCATAACACGGGGTACATACAATCGCACAGGCAGACAACCCCGATCGATCGAGACGTGGCTAGGGAAAGCAGATCCGGCAAACGTAACACGAAACGAGTCTGACGGAGTGTACACTTTTGTGCCGTTGACAAGAGACACAGCCCGTAATTGCCTGCAATCTATGATCTTTACTTTTACGTCGTGACACAAAGCATTTTTGAAGCAGCCAAAACCGCTTGCCAAGATACACTCGACCGACAGACTCGAATCGGTTATGACACCGTCGATCTTCACGTCTCGTGCGGGTATATAAACGCGATACTCGCGTGTGAAAAGCTCGGAGCGAGCAATAGCGTTGGCCTGTTCCAGGTCGCTGACCACGACACGGAGCTTGTTGGGTCTGACCTTGGAGATTTCGGTCACGGCCTTGTACCCCTCCGTCAGGTCTTTCGAAATCTGCAGGATGTTCAACGGTTTCAATTTCGGTCCTGCTTTTGGCCGAAAGAAAACAGTAAAGCTGCCCTGAGATCCGTCCGGGTAAAGCCTGGGACTGGAGAATTAACAGAGGAAGGGTTGGCAGGAGGGACAGGGTCGGAGGGGTTCGGGGATGGTGGCACGGGAGGCGAGGGATCTACATCCATCGCGCCAAATCTAGCGCACTAGCGCCGACAGAACACGTACCTATTTACTTCTCCTTTCAGCAGGGTTGGTTGTCCGAACGGTCGAAGCTGCAGCCGTTACAGCCAGCAGCACCAATACAGCAGCTCCAAACAGCCACCAGCAGCGAGCCGGGTGTGTGATCACTCAGCACAGCGACACAACTCGCTGTCAACTGTTGGCTTCTTCTTTTTCCTCCTTTGTGTTGAGATTCTCGTCCACTGCTGTAGCACAAATCACTTAGCAGCCAAATCGGCTTACGCACCAGCAAACAGCCACGATGCGAAACAGTTGCACAAAGTCGGGCGACCTTGAACCTTCACTCGACCAGGCAAACAATTATTGTTTGGAATTCTAATAATTTTGAACAATTTCCACAATGTTATGCATATTATTTGCTGTTCTATGCGATAGTTGGTATGTATATTCAGTTTATTCCAAAATTGAATAAAGCAAATTGTGGCGGTAGATAAAATGGGTTTCTGATGAATAGTACAGAAACAGATGTTCGTTACGCCAGAAAGCTACACCGTGCCAGTCCCTTGGTTATAGCATACTCGCTGCTGGCGCACTACACGATGCCTAGCTGAGTGTACTACAACACGGGTGCCGATTGATACAGCACGCAAAATGCAGCGTTGCAATTTCGATGCTCATCGCTCCAGCTAAGTCAAATTGCCCATACATTTATACACACGCTTATACCTATATAGTACTAAGAATTCGGCAATTGCATTTACCTATGAAAAGCAATCGATTTTTAATAAAGAGATCAATAATTAATTAGCCTTTCGCAGCGACTGGTCTACTCCAGTTCGTCTCACCGGACCGGATACGCCAAAGGCAACAGTGTACTTTTTATTGCAAACGGGTTGACTACCGTCAACCTCGTTACCGCAAAAGAAAGAAAGTCCTTGCCTTGAATGTTTCGTATGTTCTGCCGACAAATTTTAATCAGTTAACCAGTACGATATAGCAAACTAGTCAGACTTGCCGAGTTTCAAATTCTTCTATTGTTTATACATTATGTTCACTGAAATTTGTTCCGGCAAAATCTGCAGAGCCAGTTTATCGACTACAACCAAATTCAAAAGTAACGTACAGAAATCTAATATTTCTCATATGGCGGTTTCCGAATTAGAATTGGTTCCGGCTATTTTAGCAAATCAATGAACAAATTCAGGTGCCGTTGTTACACCCAAGGGCTTCCGGTGTCGCCCGCTCTGATTTCTAAACGTCGTTTTTATGTTAGCTTCAAAACTTCACTATTCCCTGTAAAATAAAAGATCGAAAGTACTGACAGTTTTTACACCTTGTTGGAAACTATCTGGCGTATGATTCTGTTGAAAAAATAACACAAAATGTGCCCGATCTACTTTCTTCCCAGTTGGTCTCGAGGTACGATGCTGGCTTAACAAGCCAGTCGTCGTAGGTTCGAGTCTCGGCTCGGGAGAGACTGTCAGTGTCAATAGGATCGTAGCGCTAGCCCGGCAATTGTCCTGTACACTTAACATTTGGCTGCGAAGTCTGTATATAATAAACAGAAGGTCGTGTTCCGAATCGGAATGTAGCACCAGCTTCGCTTGCTTGCTTGCCCGATCTACTTAAAAATTTTCTTGGCTTATTATAAAGGTCAAAAGGAAACTTTTTCAGCCCGGCGTTAATTAAGATCGATAGTTTCAAAAAACGGCCATTTAAAATGCGGTCACTCTAGTGCCCAGCTTAATTAGTGGCAATCAAAAAAAAAAAAAAAATCTGCACACAATCAATTATTTGCTACCAATGAATATCATTTATTTCTGCTCTTTGTGCAATTTTAGCTGATTTGAATCAACCATTGGCAACCCGCGGGCAGTGAAATATGTCGAAATTTTATGGTATTTCTTCAAATGCCATTTTCAGTTACTTTACTCACTCCATTTTTATCAATGATTATCTTAAAACAAGTCAGAACATGCCTTTCGAACGTAATCTTCCGATATCGACAGACTTCAAAATCTTTGCTTCTCTTGGAATATTCACTAATTTCTTCAGTGAAACGAACCGGTCAGTGTGGCTGTAGTATACAGCAACGATGCTGAACTTTTTTTCGTCGAAGAACAAGATAATTACTTTTCTGTCTTTCTGTCTAAATTAATCCACCTGGATTTATTTTTCGTCCTAAATAACAAATTTTCCAGTGACACCATACCTAACATTTAAAACATAACTTTCAAACACATATGAACATACATTTACACATACAAATAACATGAAATAAATATGTTTCAAATATATGACTCGAAATTTGTGTTTGATCGTGGTACAATCGAAACGTAACTGTACTCATATTTAGGTTGGACTCGATAATATATCGTTCGATTGAATATCATTTTAGATTCGATTGTTTATAGTAGGATTTTTCTTCTCTTTCAAATATGCCATTCTTTTCACAACTTTTGAACCACGTGTTCAATCATCATATTTCATCAGTTATCCTTTAACTTGCCCGTTCATTTGATACCAATATTGTTCGAATCGGTTGTGTAGTTTCTGAGATAATGAAGTTTCGTGATTTTCACATTTTGATACATTACAGCCGAAGTTACAGTCCGATTACAGTGAAATTCAATAAGGTGTTATGAGGCAGCTAGACCTTTCATTTGACAGTAATTTTGTGGAAATCGGGTCAGTCATCTCTGAGAAAAGTGAGTGAGTTTAAGTAGTCTTCGGAATATGTTCCTTTTTATAGCTGGATTTCACATTTATAAACATAACAGGCTAAGTAAAAGTCCGATTGCAGAAAGTAATCAATGGGGCCCTATGGGGCAATTGGACCTTCTATATGATACTGATGTTGTGGAAATCGGTCCAGCCATCTCTGAGAAACATGAGTGAGATTAAACACTCTCCAGAACACGTTTCTGTAAATAACTTTTGAAGTACATGTCTAATCTCTAGAAAATTCAAAAGTTAAGAGATTTTTTGGTAGTCCGTTCGTATAAAACTAATTTTGTTAAAATCGATTGAGTAGTTTCTGAGATAATGATGTTTCGTTATTTTTTTTTTAAGCTGAAAATCCGATTACAATAAAATTCAATAGGGTTTTATGGGGCAACTAGACCTTTCATTTGCAATTAATTTCATGGATATCGGTCCAGCCATCTCTGAGAAAATCGAGTGAGATTGGGAGAGCGTTACACACACACACACAAACACACACAGACATACACACACATACGCATACATACACACACATACACACGCATACACATACACAAACACACACAGACACACATACAAACACACACAGACACACACACACATACACAGACACACAGACACAGACACAGACACACAGACACAGACACACAGACACAGACACACAGACACAGACACACAGACACAGACACACAGACACAGACACACAGACACAGACACACAGACACAGACACACAGACACAGACACAGACACACAGACACAGACACACAGACACAGACACACAGACACAGACACACAGACACAGACACACAGACACGGACACACAGACACAGACACACAGACACAGGCACACAGACACAGACACACAGACACAGACACACAGACACAGACACAGACACACACACAGACACATACACAGACACACACACACACACACACAAACAGGGCCTGTTTCGATAGGCTATGCGCGAGTGCCAATACGAACCTGTAGGATGATGCCTACAGGATCGTAATGGCCAAGACCAAAGGCGCGCTGGCGCCTGCAGAACGATCACCAGCGATGATGGAGCGAATCATCGAGGGACTCTTTCCCCGCCGCGAGCCAAGTCCTTGGTCTCCGGCGGTCGAGTCTCACGTCCGACGTTCCAGTATCTCAGACACAGATCAGGGATGGTCGGCCAACCTGCCGAGCATCCAATCCGTGAGCGACGACAGCCGTGTCGAGGTTCAGGAGGAGGCAAGGGTTACGAATGAGGAACTCATCGTGATCGCCAACTCTCTAAAGGTGAGCAAGGCACCGGGACCGGATGGTATCCCTAGCCTGGCAATCAGGCTGGCGATAAAAAAACGGCCCCCGGCTGTTTAGAGTAGTCATGCAGAGGTGCCTGGATGACTGCCTTTTTCCGGATAGGTGGAAGCGGCAGAAATTGGTCCTATTGCCAAAGGCTGGGAAACCACCAGGTGACCCATCGGCATATAGGCCTATCTGCCTGCTAGCCACGGCGATTATCCTCAACAGACTGGTGAGGTACACAGAGGGTGTAAACGGTCTGGCAAGCAACCAGTTCGGCTTCCGGAAGGGCAGGTCCACGCTGGATGTCATCGCCTCCGTCACAAAGACGGTGGAAATAGCACTCCAGCGCAAGAGAAGGGGAATACGCTATTGCGCAATCGTCACGCTTGACGTGAAGAATGCGTTTAATAGCGCCAGCTGGGACTCCATAGCGCTTGCGCTCAGGAGCATCCGTGTACCGGTGTCGCTGTAAAAGATTCTGAAAAACTACTTCCAGAATCGAGTACTGGTTTACAACACAGAGGAGGGTCAGAAGTGCGTTCCAATCACTGCAGAGGTTCCGCCTAAGCCAGCACCAACCGGAACGGCGAAGACTGGTGGCAAGGTGGAAACACCTAAAACCGCCAAGGAGTGGGAACAGATATCTGGGGCTATGCTACTCTCTGCGGTAGAAAGCCACATGAACAAGTTCCCGAGCGTGGAGGCGGTGTCCGTACAACTTGATGAAATACTCAAGTTCACGGACGAACGTAGCAACATATCAAAAGACCTGAAACAATGTCTTCTGTTGTTACGTATGAACGTTTGCAGCGCGAATTCCGAGCTTTCGCAAGCCCTTAAACGGGCTAACGATGCTGAAAGCAAGGCACTCGCGCTAGAGGCGAGGCTCAACCAGCCTAAAAAAGGGAGTGCTGCAGCTGTGTCTAAATACACACAAACAGCTGCAGCATCGTTTGCCGTAGTCTGTTCAACTGAACCGACTGGCAAACGTGCGAGGGGCGCTCCGGGGGAAACGGCCCCCAGGACGCAACGAAGGCGGTTGTTCGGTGACAGCCAGGAAGCTCGCTCGTCGGTCCAGCTGAGCGAAGAACCGGTAAACGGCGAACCGGCAAACGGCGAAGCCACGGATTGGACCACCGTGGTGAATAAGAAGCGGCAGAAGCGGGAACGACGCGCGAAGCGCGGCGACCCCAATAAGAAGCCGCAAGGGGCGAGTAGGCGGAGCAAGGGTGACGCGCTCATTTTCAAGACCGATGCGTCTTAGTACGCCGAAGTCTTGAAGGCCATGGGAGGCGAACGCAAGCTCAAAGACCTCGGCACGGACGTCAGGTCAATTCGTCGGTCACGCACCGGCGAGATGATCCTCGAACTCCGCAAAGAGGTGAAGGGCAAGGGCTGTGCCTATAAAAAGACGGCCCAGGAAGAGCTAGGCGAGGAGGTTCAAATCCGAGCCCTAACTCCTGAAGTGACTCTCCAGCTTGAAAACCTGGACGAGATCACCGAAGGGTGCGACATAGAACAAGCCTTCGAACGAGAGTGTGGAGTGGTAGTGTCCGCAGAGGCAGTTCGTCTCCGCAGGGGCCCGGCCGGCACCCAGGTTGCTACCATAAAGCTTCCACTAGTGGAGGGTAACAAGGCCCTGAAGAAGGCCACGTTGAAGGTGGGTTGGTCGGTCTGCCCTCTGGGCACCTTCCAACAGCCTGACGTTTGCTTCAGGTGCTTTGAGCGGGGGCATAAATCCTGGTCGTGCAAAGGGCCCGACAGGTCCAATTTATGCCGCCGCTGCGGTGGCGCAGGCCACAAGGCACGGGACTGCGGTGCACCTCCCAAGTGTCTGGTATGCACCGGTAAACGGGACGCCAAACACGCCATGGGAGGCCCCAAGTGTCCGGCTGCACGGCCGGCTACTAAGCCGCAGGCCTGAGGGTGATACAGTTAAACCTGAACCACTGCTATGCGGCGCAGCAGTTGCTACACCAAGCGGCTGCTGAGTCGTTGTCGGACATGGCCATCGTCTCGGACCCATAACGCATCCCAACCGGAAGCGGTAACTGGGTATCGGACAAGTCTGGGAAGACGGCCATTTGCACGACAGGCAGGTCCCCGGTTCAGGAGATTGTGTCGACCTCCAGAGAGGGGTACGTTATAGCCAAAGTGGATGGAGTATTCTACTGCAGTTGCTATGCTCCGCCAAGTTGGTCTACCGAAACGTTCGCGCAGATGGTCGATCAAGCAACCGTGGAACTGACGGGCCTATGGCCGTTGGTGGTTGCGGGTGACTTCAACGCTTGGGCTGTCGAGTGGGGAAGTCGCTGTACAAACCAGAGGGGCCAGGTCTTGTTGGAAGCTTTGGCAAAGATCATCTTAGACTTGGCTAACGTTGGTACAAAATGCACCTACAGTAGAAACGGTGCCAAATCGATTATCGATGTGACATTCTGCAGCCCGGGGCTGATCACGAACTGGAGGGTAGACGACAGCTACAAGAATAGCGATCACCAATCGATTCGCTATGAGGTAGGCGTGCGGAAGCAAGCAGCGAGTAGAACCAATATTCCATCCTTCTACGGCTGGAAAACATTGCATTTCGATGCAGATGTTTTTGGGCAGGCAATTATATGGAAGCACGAAGGGGGTGAACTGCTCCCGGATGTGGACCATCTAAATTCGATGCAGTCATGGGCGTGCGACGCCACGATGCCTAGGTCTCGTCCGCCTAGAGAGGGTAGGCCACCGACATACTGGTGGAGCGATACGATAGCAGGCCTGCGCAATGCATGCCTCCGTGCAAGACGGAGGATGCAACGCGCACGTTCCGACGAGCAAAGAGCGGAACGCGGTGTCGCATTCAGATCCGCTAAGGCAACGCTTAAGAGCGCAATCAGAGCCAGCAAACGAGCCTGTTTCGAACGACTCTGCACCAGTGCCAATTCGAACCCGTGGGGTGACGCCTACAGGATCGTTATGACCAAGACTAGAGGTGCGCTAGCCCCGGCCGAACAATCACCAGCGATGCTAGAAACGATCATTCAGGGCCTCTTCCCAAGCCACGAACCAAGTCCCTGGCCTCCGGCTGACGAGTCACCACCTACCGTGAGTGACGGCAGCCGTGCAGAGGCTGACGATGCGGTAAGGGTGACGGAAGATGAATTGATCGAGATCGCAAACTCCCTGAAGGTAGGCAAGGCTCCGGGACCAGACGGAATCCCGAACTTGGCCATCAAGACGGCCATCAAAGAAGCCCCCGGGTTGTTAAGGGCGGTCATGCAGAAATGCCTTGACGACTGCCTCTTCCCGGACGTGTGGAAGCGCCAGAGGCTGGTGCTGTTGCCGAAGGTTGGGAAACCACCAGGTGACCCATCGGCATACAGACCAATCTGCCTGCTGGACACGGCGGGCAAGGTGCTTGAGAGGGTAATCCTCAATAGACTGGTGAAATATACAGAAAGTGAGAACGGTCCATCAAGCAACCAGTTCGGTTTTCGAAATGGTAGGTCCACGGTGGATTCAATTCTCTCCGTCACCAGAACGGCTGAGGTTGCAATCCAACGCAAGAGGAGGGGCATTCGTTACTGCGCGATCGTCACGCTTAACGTTAAGAACGCGTTTAACAGTGCCAGCTGGGACTCCATAGCCTTAGCGCTACAGAGTCTCAGAGTGCCGACGCCGCTGTACAAGATTCTGGGCAACTACTTTCAGAATCGAGTGCTAGTGTATAACACAAACGAGGCTCAGAAAAGCGTTCCGGTTACCGCAGGTGTACCGCAAGGTTCCATCCTGGGTCCGGTACTGTGGAACGCTATGTATGACGGCGTGTTAAAACTAACACTCCCTCCAGGGGTGGTGATCGTGGGCTTCGCCGACGACATAACTCTTGAGGTCTATGGCGAGTCAATTAGAGAGGTAGAGTTAAAGGCCGCGCTATCAATACGCGTAGTGGAAGACTGGATGCACTCCAGGAAACTGGAGCTAGCGCACCATAAGACTGAAGTTATTGTTGTAAATAACAGAAAGTCTGAGCAGGAGGCATCGATTAGTGCCGGTACATGCACTATCGCCTCAAAACGCTCGTTGAAGCTTCTGGGGGTTATGATCGACGACAAGCTCACGTTCGGGAGCCACGTCGATAATACCTGCAAGAAAGCTTCCATGGCTGTGGCAGCGCTGTCTCGCATGATGGCAAACAGCTCAGCGGTCCGTAGCAGCAGGCGCAAAGTCCTTGCTAGCGTGACCACGTCCATACTCAGGTATGGAGGACCAGTGTGGTCCAAGGTATTGAGTACCTCGTGCCATCGCGGCAAACTCGAGAGTACGTACAGGCTAATGTGCCTAAGGGTCGCGTGCGCATACCGAACAGTGTCGTACGAGGCGGTTTGCGTCCTGGCTGGCATGATGCCCATCAGGATCATCGTCAAAGAGGATGTAGAATGCTTCGACCAACGCGACACGAGGGGTATTCGCAACACCATACGGTCATCCTCAATGGCCAGGTGGCAGCGGGAGTGGTCCAACACTACAAAAGGTAGATGGACACACCGACTCATTCCAGAGTTAGCAGGCTGGATTAATAGGCACCATGGGGAAGTAACCTTCCATCTGACACAGATCCTGTCAGGCCATGGCTGCTTTAGGCAGTACCTGCATAGGTTCGGGTACGCCGAGTCCCCTATGTGCCCCGCTTGTACGGGTGCGGGAGAAAGCGCAGAGCATGTGTTCTTCACATGTCCGCGCTTCGAGCGGGTACGGTACAAAATGCTGGCAATAAGTGGGATGGACACCACGCCAGAGAATATAGTGCGTAGGATGTGCGAAAATAGGGAAATCTGGGATGCGGTCATCACGGCAGCATCACAGATCGTTAGTATTTTGCAGGGCACCAATCGACGGGAAACCATCGACGTGCCCCAGTTATTTAACGGTTAACTAACTGGCCTGTATAGGCTGCTCTGCTACCCATAGAGGTAAGTGCGAAAAGCACGACGGGCCCTCTCCCTGAAGTAATGCCTAACGGCGGTCCCGGGGAGGCCAAGGGCGGTCCCGGGGAGGCCAAGGGCTTTAGCTGTTCATTCCCTTTGGATGGTTGATCTTTCTCGGTGAAATATACACACTATGTTTGCTTCAACATGACGTCTCGGCATACTGTTATTCAGCCATCGCCAGATCTAAAATTTTATTTCAACATTAGTTACACAACACGTACTACACATTTTTTTTTTTAATTTCAACTTACATGAGAAAACAACATTCTTCTTCCACCAGTGTGGTTTGCGTACTGACTTTTTTGTTAAATTTTTTTTTTTAAATTTATTACTCATATACTTTCCCTGTGTTGGTAACTTTTAATTTTCTGTTACGGTATGAGATATTGCTCGGATCTTACTTACTAAACCATTGTAGGCTGAATCCATCCCCCCACATTCGCGTTGCATATTAACCGTTCTCTCGTCACCCAGCCGCCGTATGTGAAACGCCTCCGCAATGGTTCTGCTCTCCTGGTTCTCGATGCGTTCCAATATTTTTGTGTTGTCAAAGTCAAAATTGTGACCATGATCCAGGTGATGCTGTACTATTCCTGTTTTTGCTTCTTTTTTCCGTATGTCATTTTTGTGTTCATTTATTCTTGTTTCCAAAATACGCCCTGTTTGTCCAATATAAACTTTGCCATCATCTGTGCCACACGGAACCTCATATACGACATTTTTCGTTTTCATTTTTGGGATCGGGTCCTTAAGGCGGCCAAATACCGTGTCTTTTATCTTGCCACTCGGTTTATGCGCTAATGTTATTCCCTGCTTATTTAAAATTTTTGATAATTTTTCGCTTAGCCCTGGAATGTAAGGAGCGGAGATAAATCTTTTTTCTTGATGGATGCTTTTGTCTGTCTGAAGGGAGTTGTAGTGCTTATGTGTTCGTTTTTTAATTATTTTCCTTATAAACCATTCCGGGTACCGATTGCACCGAAGAATTTCCATCACTGCTGTTATTGTGCACGGTCTTTGATTTGCATCTGTGAGCCTAATTGCTCGATCGACTAACGCAATCGCTGTGTTGCACTTGTGTGCAAACGGACTTTCTGAATGAAAATCTAAGTACCGTCCATTTTCCTGTTTCGATGCCCAAATCTTTGTAACTTTTCCCTCTCTTCTGTAAAGCATCATGTCTAGAAACCTAAGCTTTTGATTCTCCTCCCTCTCAATCGTGAACATTAATTTTTCATGATAAGCGTTAAAAGTGGACAAGATGACGTCAATGTGTTGCTTATTGGCTATACAGAAGCAATCATCCACATATCTACGATATATTTTCATATATATTCCCTTCTCTTCTAGTTTATTTTTTCTATCCTGCTCTAATCTTTCCATCACTAGATCTGCAACTACTGGAGATAACGGCGAGCCAATCGGAACGCCGAAATTCTGCTTATAGAAGACACTTCTGTACACGAAGAACGTAGATCCCAATACCAATTTGATCGCCGCTATGAAGCTGCCTTTGTCTATTGGTGTGTGGTCCTCTATCTCGTTCCATCGCTGTTCAACACATTCTATTACGTAGTCCACCGGTACATTTGTGTATAGTGATGTCACGTCCAACGAGAACAAAACCTCATCCTCGTCCGTCTGAACTCCTGATATTTCATTGGCGAATGTGAAGCTGTTAATTATGTGTGCTTCTGTTTTCCCCACGATTTTTCCTAGGATGTTTGATAAATATTGCGCCAATTTGTATGTGGTGGACCCAATGGTCGAAACCACCGGTCTCAAGGGCCTACCTGGTTTGGGGATTTTTGGCAGCCCATATATGCGCGGTGGGTTACAGTTTGTCACGTTAAGCTTTCGATGAGTGCCAGCGTCGATGTATTTCTTTTCCCTCCAGTTGTCCAAAATTGTTTTGATTTTTCGCGACACCCTTGCCGTCGGATCGTAGGGAATCTTCTCGTAGGGTTTGTCGTCTCTCAACATTTCCTCCATTTTTTCCTCATATTCCTTCGATGACAACACTACCGTTTTGTTTCCCTTGTCGGCTTTGATGATCAATAAATCTGGGTTTTCCTTCAAGAACTTCCTGCTTCTCCCGACGTCCTTGGCAATCCAGTCTTGTTGATGATGGCGTGGTTGATTATTGAAATTTAGAAAGTTGGACATCGCATTGGTTACATCTGCTCGGATTTCTTCCACATTTTTTTGATATTTTATAACTTTTTCGATTTCTGACAACGTTTCAATGTATGGAAATTTTCCACGATTCGGTACGTTGTAGTTTGGTCCTAGCATCAGTGTACGTTCCAGGAACTCCGGTATCGGTGTGTTGGTTGTATTCTCCACCCAACTCGGTTCATAACTCATCTCTTTTATTCTCTCCCGCTTCAGCTTCTCACTTTTCCGTATTTCTTTCTCTTTTGTGGTGACGAACACATTTGTAGTTTTGTTTTTCACTAATATTAATATTCGGTTAAAATCTTCTCGTTCTAGCAGCCGACTCAGCTTGTTTCTCCATTCGATCTTCTCCTTTTTTGTTCTCGCTGCTGTCCTTCTGGTGTCTGCTATTAGTATGCTGATTATTCTGATTTTTTGTTTTAGCAGAACTTTTTGCATTTCACGGTGGGACTCCTCGTTTTCCAAATTTACATGTATCCGGTAGTTAAGGCAAGCCGGTATTATTCTGCATTTTCTGCAGTTCAGTAAAAATTTTAGACGGTTATTAGCTTTCGCTAGTTTGATGGATGTTTTTTGGTATCTCCGAAGCATTTCTCGACCGTAGCAGCCATATTTGTTCGAAATTTCTTTTTCTGGATGCATCCCGTTCTTTTCCTTGATCGATTCTATTATTTGAGGTTTTAGTCACCGTATAATTTTATTCACTTTGGATGGTTGATCTTTCTCGGTGAAATATACACACTATGTTTGTTTCAACATGACGTTTCGGCATACTGTTATTCAGCCATCGTCAGATTTAAAATTTTATTTCAACATTAGTTACACAACACGTTCTACACAATTTTTTTTTTAAATTTTAACTTACATGACAAAACAACATTCTTCTTCCACCAGTGTGGTTTGCGTACTGACTTTTTTGTTACAGTTTTTTTTTTAAATTTATTACTCATATACTTTCCCTGTGTTGGTAACTTTTAATTTTCTGTTACGGTATGAGATATTGCTCGGATCTTACTCACTAAACCATTGTAGGCTGAATCCATCCCCCCACATTCGCGTTGCATATTAACCGTTCTCTCGTCACCCACCCGCCGTATGTGAAACGCCTCCGCAATGGTTCTGCTCTCCTGCTTCTCGATGCGTCCCAATATTTTTGTGTTGTCAAAGTCAAAATTGTGACCATGATCCAGGTGATGCTGTACTATTCCTGTTTTTGCTTCTTTTTTCCGTATGTCATTTTTGTGATCATTTATTCTTGTTTCCAACATACGCCCTGTTTGTCCAATATAAACTTTGCCATCATCTGTGCCACACGGAACCTCATATACGACATTTTTCGTTTTCATTTTTGGGATCGGGTCCTTTAGGCGGCTAAATACCGTGTCTTTTATCTTGCCACTCTTCCCTGCTTATTTAAAACTTTTGATAATTTTTCGCTTAGCTCTGGAATGTAAGGAGCGGAGATAAATCTTTTTTCTTGATGGATGCTTTTGTCTGTCTGAAGGGAGTTGTAGTGCTTATGTGTTCGTTTCTTAATTATTTTCCGTATAAAATAAAAAATCTGCTAAAACAAAAAATCAGAATAATCAGCATACTAATAGCAGACACCAAAAGGACAGCAGCGAGAACAAAAAAGGAGAAGATCGAATGGAGAAACAAGCTGAGTCGGCTGCTAGAACTAGAAGATTTTAACCGAATATTAATATTAGTGAAAAACAAAACTACAAATGTGTTCGTCACCACAAAAGAGAAAGAAATACGGAAAAGTGAGAAGCTGAAGCGGGAGAGAATAAAAGAGATGAGTTATGAACCGAGTTGGGTGGAGAATACAACCAACACACCGATACCGGAGTTCCTGGAACGTACACTGATGCTAGGACCAAACTACAACGTACCGAATCGTGGAAAATTTCCATACATTGAAACGTTGTCAGAAATCGAAAAAGTTATAAAATATCAAAAAAATGTGGAAGAAATCCGAGCAGATGTAACCAATGCGATGTCCAACTTTCTAAATTTCAATAATCAACCACGCCATCATCAACAAGACTGGATTGCCAAGGACGTCGGGAGAAGCAGGAAGTTCTTGAAGGAAAACCCAGATTTATTGATCATCAAAGCCGACAAGGGAAACAAAACGGTAGTGTTGTCATCGAAGGAATATGAGGAAAAAATGGAGGAAATGTTGAGAGACGACAAACCCTACGAGAAGATTCGCTACGATCCGACGGCAAGGGTGTCGCGAAAAATCAAAACAATTTTGGACAACTGGAGGGAAAAGAAATACATCGACGCTGGCACTCATCGAAAGCTTAACGTGACAAACTGTAACCCACCGCGCATATATGGGCTGCCAAAAATCCCCAAACCAGGTAGGCCCTTGAGACCGGTGGTTTCGACCATTGGGTCCACCACATACAAATTGGCGCAATATTTATCAAACATCCTAGGAAAAATCGTGGGGAAAACAGAAGCACACATAATTAACAGCTTCACATTCGCCAATGAAATATCAGGAGTTCAGACGGACGAGGATGAGGTTTTGTTCTCGTTGGACGTGACATCACTATACACAAATGTACCGGTGGACTACGTAATAGAATGTGTTGAACAGCGATGGAACGAGATAGAGGACCACACACCAATAGACAAAGGCAGCTTCATAGCGGCGATCAAATTGGTATTGGGATCTACGTTCTTCGTGTACAGAAGTGTCTTCTATAAGCAGAATTTCGGCGTTCCGATTGGCTCGCCGTTATCTCCAGTAGTTGCAGATCTAGTGATGGAAAGATTAGAGCAGGATAGAAAAAATAAACTAGAAGAGAAGGGAATATATATGAAAATATATCGTAGATATGTGGATGATTGCTTCTGTATAGCCAATAAGCAACACATTGACGTCATCTTGTCCACTTTTAACGCTTATCATGAAAAATTAATGTTCACGATTGAGAGGGAGGAGAATCAAAAGCTTAGGTTTCTAGACATGATGCTTTACAGAAGAGAGGGAAAAGTAACAAAGATTTGGGCATCGAAACAGGAAAATGGACGGTACTTAGATTTTCATTCAGAAAGTTCGTTTGCACACAAGTGCAACACAGCGATTGCGTTAGTCGATCGAGCAATTAAGCTCACAGATGCAAATCAAAGACCGTGCACAATAACAGCAGTGAGGGAAATTCTTCGGTGCAATCGGTACCCGGAATGGTTTATACGGAAAATAATTAAGAAACGAACACATAAGCACTACAACTCCCTTCAGACAGACAAAAGCATCCATCAAGAAAAAGATTTATCTCCGCTCCTTACATTCCAGAGCTATGCGAAAAATTATCAAAAATTTTAAATAAGCAGGGAATAACGTTAGCGCATAAACGGAGCGGCAAGATAAAAAACACGGTATTTGGCCGCCTTAAGGACCCGATCCCAAAAATGAAAACGAAAAATGTCGTATATGAGGTTCCGTGTGGCACAGATAATGGCAAAGTTTATATTGGACAAACAGGGCGTATGCTGGAAACAAGAATAAATGAACACAAAAATGGCATACGGAAAAAAGAAGCAAAAACAGGATTAGTACAGCATCACCTGGATCATGGTCACAATTTTGACTTTGACAACACAAAAATATTGGAACGCATCGAGAACCAGGAGAGCAGAACCATTGCGGAGGCGTTTCACATACGGCGGGTGGGTGACGAGAGAACGGTTAATATGCAACGCGAATATGGGGGGGTTGGATTCAGCCTACAATGGTTTAGTGAGTAAGATCCGAGCAATATCTCATACCGTAACAGAAAATTAAAAGTTACCAACACAGGGAAAGTATATGAGTAATAAATTTAAAAAAAAAATTGTTACAAAAAAGTCAGTACGCAAACCACACTGGTGGAAGAAGAATTTTGTTTTGTCATGTAAGTTAAAATGAAAAAAAAATTTGTGTAGTACGTGTTGTGTAACTAATGTTTAAATAAAATTTTAGATCTGACGATGGCTGAATAACAGTATGCCGAAACGTCATGTTGAAACAAACATAGTGTGTATATTTCACCGAGAAAGATCAACCATCCAAAGGGAATAAAATTATACGGTGACTAAAACCTCAAACTTTAGCTGTTCAGCTTAGGTTGCTCAGCATGGGTAAAAGCAGGGGTTCCGCAAGGTTCCATCCTGGGTCCGGTGTTGTGGAACGTCATGTATGACGGGGTGTTGAAACTAAAATTTCCTGTAGGGGTTGTGATCGTCGGCTTTGCAGACGACATAACGCTAGAGGTTTACGGCGAGTCGATCGAAGAGGTCGAGTTGACGGCTGCGCATTGCATAAGGATGGTCGAGGACTGGATGCGCTCCAGGAAACTGGAGCTCGCGCACCATAAGACGGAGGTCACGGTTTTGAACAACCGTAAATCGGAGCAACAGGCGGTGGTCAAAGTCGGAGACTGCATCATCACCTCAAAGCGATCGTTGAAGCTCTTGGGGGTTATGGTCGACGACAAGCTCACGTTCGAGAGCCACGTCGACTATGCCTGTAAGAGGGCCTCATCGGCTATTGCAGCACTATCTCGTATGATGTTCAATAGCTCAGCGGTTTATGGCAGCAAGCGAAGACTTCTTGCCAGCGTGGTTTCGTCCATACTTAGGTCTGGTGGGCCAGTATGATCCAGAGCGCTAGGTACTAACAGTTACCGCGGAAAACTGGAAAGAACTTACAGGCTCATGTGCCTGAGAGTTGTGAGTGCGTATCGTACGGTGGTGCAATCTGTGTCTTGTCCGACATGATGCCTATCAGCATCGCCATCAAGAAGGACAGAGAGTGTTTCGACCAACGTGACACAAGGGGCATACGAGGTACCAGAAGGTCATTACGATGCTCCGTTGGCAGAGGGAATGGTCTAACTCCACAAAGGGCAGATGGACGCACCGACTTATACCGGAGATATCCGGCTGGGTCGGGATGCGACATGGCGAGGTGAACTTCTACCTGACACAGATCCTGTTAGACTATGGTTGCTTCATGCAATATCTGCACAGGTTCGGGCATGCGGGGTCCCCATGTGTCCCGAGTGCGTGGAAGAAGAGGAGACTGCAGAGCATGTCTTCTTCGTATGCCCCCGTTTCGTAAGAGCGAGGAGCAACATGATGGCTGTGAGCGGGCCTGGCACTACTCCGGACAATCTGGTTCGGAGGATGTGCGACGACCCGGACATCTGAAACGTGGACTGTCCACATTTAGCGTACGTGTAAACCGTGAACCACCCCTTTCGCTGCTAAGGACCATCCTGTAGGAACTTTTTTATGCAATAAACTGCGGCCTAATAACATCCTACCATCCTGGAAACCTCTTTCGACGTTTCGAGCTGCAAACTCGTAATGCTTTCATCGGCATACATTTTCACAAATTTGCAATGAAATAATTTCGATGTTCCGATGCACCACTTGACGTAACCAAACACACTTAGTTATTGGTTACACAAAAAACAACCCACTATCAAAAATAAATATTTTCACATTTTTCCCGGTCGCAACCTGTTCTATATCTAGATGTTTACAAGTTTCAGAAATGTATTATTTAGTACTACATATTACAGTGTTTCACATTTTGATTAAACTATTATACCTCTTCTTTTATCTCTACCTGCAGGATTACCATGATATCTGATACGGTGCTTCATATAGAAAAAATTAATAAACAGGACTGTGGTGCCTATCAATGCATTGTTTCAAACTCCAGAAGCAGCGAACAAGCTAGTGCCGAATTAAAGCTTGGAGGTAATGCAAATACCAATAGTAATGTTTCTTTAATTATATATAACAACACTAATACTATGGATGGAATAAATAGAGATATTGCCCAATAGTATGGCTTTAATAACGAGGAACAAAAGTTTTTTTTTTCTTAATCTATAATTTATTTGACACGGCACAAATACAATTTAATGTTTAACGGTGCCAATTATATCTGGTAGCTTACTTTCTAAAGTATCTTAATAACTAAAAGCAAATTTTTTATCCTCGCTGCCGACTACGAGCTGAAACTAAATCTAACTTAAAGCTAGAATGTTTTGCATTAAAAGCACTGATTTGTTGTTTGATGGTTTTCTATCGCCATAGGTAAGCAGCCTATTGAATATGTTCCGGTGCTGGCCCAAGATATTACGGACTGGCATATTGGGTTGTTTCCATCGGGCCTTGAGAGTATCGTGCGGGTCTGATTGCTGTTTCCGGATCCGGGGTCTTAACGTGTTCTTGTCGTTTGGTTGGATGTAGGCGGAAGGGGATAGGACTAAACTGGGGCGTGGATGGATTTCAGGAAAACGTATATAAGGGACATGTAGGATAGGTCACGGCTCGCCAAGACATCGCGAACAGGAACAGCCGGCTGCCTACTTTCGGCCTGCAGGGAAGCTATTAATTTAGACCTGGCGTCATGGTGTACAGGGCATAACCAAACCACATGCTCTATGTCGTGATAACCTTCACCACAGGCACAGATACCACTTTCCCCGAGCCCAACACGACGGAGATGCGCGTCAAATCTATAGTGATTGGACATAAGCCGGGACATCACGCGAATGAAATCCCGACCTACATCGAACCCCTTGAACCACGGGTTCGTCGACACCTTGGGGATTATGGAATGTAACCACCTTCCCAGTTCCCCTCTGGCCAAGCATTTTGCCAACTGATGATCGTATTCTGACGTACAAGTGCGAAAAATTCATTAAAGGCAATTCGTCTTTCATAAATATCACCGTTTGTTGCGCTCACCTTAGCCAAAGAGTCCGCTTTCTCATTGCCCGGTATCGAGCAGTGAGAAGGGACCCACACTAAAGTAATCTGAGTAGATTTTTCGGATAAAGCACTCAGATGTTCCCGTATTTTCCCCAGGAAATACGGAGAGTGCTTAACATCTTTCATCGATCGGAGAGCCTCAATGGAACTGAGACTGTCCGTAAAGATGAAATAATGGTCTTTGGGCATTTTTTCGATAATCCCTAGGGTGTACTGAATTGCAGCTAATTCTGCGACGTAAACAGAAGCAGGATTATCGAGTTTATGGGAGACGGTTAAATTGTTATTGAAAATACCGAAGCCAGTGGACCCATCAAAAAGTGATCCGTCAGTGTAGAACATATTGTTGCAGTTGATGTTTCGATATTTATTGGAAAAATTTTTGGGGATCTGCTGCACGCGTAAATGATCCAGGATTCCACGAGTTTCTTCTATCATGGATGTATCGAAAAACACAGTAGAATCAGAAGTATTTGATAAGTCGACACGATTTGGAATATTCGAAGAAGGGTTAATATTTTGGGACATGTGATTGAAATACAATGCCATAAAACGGGTTTGAGAATTAAGTTCGATTAACCTTTCAAAATTTTCAATCACGGGACGGTTCAAGACCTCACATTTGATAAGAATACGAGAAGACAGGCTCCAGAAGCGGTTTTTCAATGGTAGTACTCCAGCTAAGACCTCCAAACTCAACGTATGGGTCGACTGCATGCAACCTAAGGCGATACGCAAACAACGATATTGTATTCGCTCCAGTTTGATCAAATGTGTGTTTGCTGCGGAGCGGAAGCAGAAACACCCGTATTCAATAACAGACAATTTCGTTGTTTGGTAAAGGTACGAAGAAAATTCACTCTTTGTTGACATTTTTCCATCAGATACCTCACGTGACAACCCCAGGTGCCTTTAAAGTCGAACCAGACACCAAGATATTTGTGTACCAAAACCAGAGAAATCGTTCCGCCCATTAATTATGTTTGAAGCTGAGCAGGTTCATGCTTCCTAGAAAAAAACTACTATCTCAGTTTTCTCCGTAGAGAATTCGATACCTAGCTGTTAAGCCCAAGCAGACAAATTGTCCAAGGTATCTTGCGATGGTCCTTGCAAATCGGCAGCTTTGGCTCCTGTAACAGAGATTACACTGTCGTCTGCAAGTTGTCTTATCGTGCATGAATTTGCCAGACATTCGTCGATGTTATTTACATAAAAGTTGTAAAGAAGGGGGCTTAAACATGAGCCCTGGGGAAGACCCATGTAGCTAATGCGAAAAGTTGCCAAATCGCCGTGCGTAAAATGCATGTGCTTTTCGGACAACAAATTGTGCAAAAAATTGTTTAAAATTGGAGAAAATCCTTGTCGGTGAAGTTTACCCGAAAGAATGTCAATAGAAACGGAATCAAAAGCCCCCTTAATGTCCAAGAACGCAGACGCCTTTTGTTCTTTGCGAGCATACGCCAGCTGAATATCTGTTGAAAGCAACGCAAGACAATCATTCGTCCCTTTGGCACGGCGGACGCCAAATTGAGTATCCGATAGTAGGCCATTAGATTCGACCCAATGTTCTAAACGACGGTGTATCATTTTTTCCATCAATTTCCGGATACAGGATAGCATTGCAATCGGCCTATAAGAGTTGTGATCAGAAGCTGGTTTCCCTGGTTTTTGGATGGCGATCACCTTCACTTGCCTCCAATCCTGCGGTACAATGTTTTGCTCCAGGAACTTATTGAACAAGTTCAACAAGCGCCTCTTGGCATTGTCGGGTAGATTCTTCAACAAGTTGATTTTGATTCTATCTAACCCAGGTGCGTTATTGTTACAGGACAGGAGGGCAACTGAAAATTCTGCCATCGTAAAAGGTGATTCTATCGCGTCGTGGCCCGGAGACGCATCGCGAACAATATTTTGCTCAGGAACATAGTCCGGACATTCTTTCCTGGCAAAATCAAATATCCACCTACTTGAAGACTCCTCGCTTTCGTTGACCGTTACGCGATTCCGCATTCTTCGGGCTGTGTTCCAAAGAGTGCTCATCGATGTCTTCCTCGACGTCTCGTTCACGAACCGACGCCAATATCCGCGTTTCTTTGCTTTCGGCAAGCTTTTAAGCTTGGTATCAAGTTCCGAATACCGTAAATAGTCGCAAGGTATACCTCCCTTCTGGAAGGTCAAAAACGCGTCGGATCTTTGCGTGTAGACATCGGAGCACTCTTGGTCCCACCACGGAGTGGGAGGCCGTTCCTTAATCGCTACGCCGGGATATTTCTTCGTTTGGGCTTGCAACGCGGCGTCGAGAATCAGGCTCGCGAGGAGGTTGTATTCTTCAAGTGGTGGATGATGTTGAATCGACTCGACCGATTTTGAAATCATTTCCTCGTATAACTTCCAATTGACATTCCGTGTGAGGTCATACGGAATGTCAATTGGTCGCATGCGAGTTGACCCGCTAGTAATTGAAATAAGAATAGGCAAATGGTCGTTACCGTGAGGATCGAGGATTACCTTCCATGTGCAATCCAACCGTAGCGATGTCGAACATAAGGATAGATCCAAAGCGCTTGGGCGCGCTGGAGGTTTCGGGATACGTGTCATTTCACCGTTGTTTAAAATAGTCATGTCGAAGTCATCGCAAAGGTTATAGATTAAAGAGGAGCGGTTATCATTGTGAGGGGAACCCCAAGCCACGCCATGAGAGTTGAAGTCTCCCAAAATCAAACGTGGCGAGGGAAGAAGTTCTATTAAATCAAAGAGCAGCCGTTGCCCAACCTGTTCTCTGGGAGGAATATATATTGAGGTAATACAAAGCTCTTTACCTTGTATTGTCATTTGACATGCGACAACTTCGATGCCTGGAATCGAGGGGAGGTTAATACGATAGAAAGAATAGCACTTTTTAATCCCTAAAAGTACTCCTCCATATGGCGTGTCTCGATCAAGGCGAATAATATTAAAATCATGGAAGTTGAGATCAATATTTGAAGTGAGCCAAGTTTCACAGAGGGAAATTGCATCGCATTTGTTTTTATTTATCAAAACTTCAACCGAATCAATTTTTGGTAAAATACTTCTACAATTCCACTGTAAGACAGAGATAGAATCCTTCATATACGCAGTTGAATTAGGCATCGAAGAATACAATCGCTGCAAGGAGGGGCCATTGGGCAGTCAACTGCTTCAAAAATGATCTAACTGTTGGGAGGAATGCTGTAAGAAAAATTTTAATTGGATCGGGTACATTGAAAGTTTCAAAAATCCAGTCCACAATGTCAGAAAATTTCACTAATCCAGAGTTTGTTTCATCAACTGGGAGTGCAAAAGGAACAACTGGGGTTTTAGATGTTCCTGGCAGTGCTGGGAACTCCTTCTGGGACTTTAGATTTGCAAGCCCAGGAGGAGTTTACTTCGGTTTTTCCGCAGCACTGTTTGGTTTGTTTTTAACTTTCATTTCACTTTGAGAAATCTTAGGACCTTTTCTGGGAAGTTTAGGAGAGGAAATATTTTTCCTCTTTCTAGACTCCCCAGGATTGGCGTAAGATGTTCCCGCTGGTGAATCGTCAGAATCGGTTTCATCAGAGGACAACAGATCAAAAGGGTTTGATGTAATGGGAGAAGTGGTAACGGTCTTCTTGAGCATCTCAGCGTAAGATCGCTTTGAGAGACCTCTTTATTTTATCCCTGCGCTGCATGTACACCGCACATGTCGAGAGCTCATGATGACTCTCCCCACAGTGAATGCATTTTTTAGCATTTTTACTGCAGGAATCATCCGCATGATTCTCCCCACACTTGCCACAACGTGCCTTATTGCAGCAGTAGGCGGCGGTGTGGCCAAACTGCTTACAATTCAGGCAGTTCATGATGCGAGGCACATATAATCGCACAGAGAGACGAACCCAGTGGATCGAGACGTGGCTTGGTAGCGCTGACGCGGCGAACGTAACTCGAAACGAGTCTGACGGAGTGTATACTGTTTTGCCATCGATGATCGATGCTGACTGCAATTGCTTGCAGTCGAGCACCTTTACATCGGGACAGGTTTTGTTCTTAAAGCACCCTTTGGCACTTTTCAATATACACTCGACGGACAGACTCGAATCGGTTATGACACCGTCGATCTCCACGTCTCGTGCGGGTATGTAAACGCGATACTCGCGTGTGAAGAGCTCAGAGCAGGCTATATCGTTGGCCTCTTTCAGGTTACTGACCACGACACGGAGCTTGTTAGGCCGGACCTTGGAAATTTCGGTCACGCCCTTGTACTCCTTCGTCAGGTCTTTAGAAATCTGCAAGAGGTTCAACTGTTTCGATTTCGGTCCTGCCTTTGGCCGAAAATAGACAGTATAGCTGCCCTGGGCTCCGTCTGGGTAAAGCCTGGGGCGAGGGGGGACTGAAGAATGAACAGGGGAGGGGTTAACAGAAGGGTCAGGGTCAGCGGGATTCGGGGATGGTGGCGCGGGAGGCGAGGGATCTACATCCATCCCGCTAAGTCTAGCGCACTAGCGCCGACAAGAGCACGTACCTTTTTACTTCTCCCTTCCAGTAAGGTTGGTTGTCCGATCGTTCGAAGTTGCAGCTGTTACAGCCAGCAGCACCAATACAGCAGCACCAAACAGCCACCAGCAGTGAGCCAGGTGTGAGATCACTCCACACAGCGATACAACTCAACTGTCAACTGATGGCTTCTTCTTTTTCCTCTTTTGTGTCTCGTCCACTGCTGTAGCACTATTCAGCCAGCAGCCAAATCGGCTTACGCACCAGCTGGCAGTCACGATGCGAAACAGTTGCACAAAGGCGCGACCTTGAACCCGGATTTATTTCACTCGACCAGGCAAACAATGCCAACACTTGTTCACACGTCTTTTGTTTTATATTCTATCGGAGCGATCACCAAACACGTCCGATACTGATGCGTGTTCGGCACAGAATGTAGAACAAAAGTTGGAAGATGTCTTTTTTTATTATCTATATCCATAAATGTGAATGACCGTCTGTCTGTTCCCTATAGACTCAAAACTACTGAACCGTGAAAATTTGTGCTTAGAGGTTTTTGAGTACGGGGAGTAACACTAAAATATAGTATTGCTCTATCTCATACACGTAGCGTATTTTCGGTTTAAGAACGTGAAAACTGATGTTTTTATGTCTGAGATGTATTTTTGCAATGTTACTATTTCATGTTAGACATTCATTTATCTCAGAGGCATTGCAAGGATGGAGGCCCAAGTAACAAAACTGGTTTTACCAAAGTTTTAAAGCGTTGTTTTGACTGTATTAAGCACTCTAAAACATTGATAAAACCAATATTTTCACTAGGAGTGTGAACGATGTCAACCTTTAATGGTATTTGAAAATATTGGAGCGATCAGCATTAAATTTGATAGGTTGAATTGATAGTAGATCATGTATTTCAACGACTTTGAATTTTATATATTATTTTAGCGTGGCAAGGATGGGATGTAAATTTGTTATTTTGTTAACTTCTAAGAGAGCGTGTTTAAATGACTTAGCTTTTTTGTTGTTTTTTTAACCACTCGCTCTGTTTCCGATGCTTTTTTACTTCCCTTGCTATTCTCTTCTCTTCTTAACTCCTCCCTCTTTCCAACTAACTGACGAAACTTTGATATAGAAGGTACATTCGAAAATTTTCAATCAATCATTTTCATTCTGAAACCGTAACAGTGTCGTACGGACACTAGGTGCTAGCCGTTGAAAGGAGAAAAGACAAAATAGTACCGTTCATCTCGTGCCAGGTTTTACCCGTAATACTGGTGGCTGTTAGTAGTACATGACTAATAATTATTATAATTATTATAATTATTATAATTATTATAATTATTATAATTATTATAATCAGAGAACAAGAATCATCGGCAAGTCGCGCCATTTGGTTGTAATAGAAGTGGCTAGTTGAATTTTCTCTTTTACAAAAGCGTTGCTGATAGCGAAGAAAGCCTTGCAAATGAGCATACTTTTTTTGGTGTTTATTTTCCGACAACGGCCGGTGCAATGAATCGTTCTGGTCTCAAATACCGAGGTTCGTATTTGCTGTTTACTGAGAAAGGGAGAATCTACCGGATTCGCTTATTCAAATGTTTGTCTTGTCATTACAAGCTACGAACAAATGCTTTTCTCATTCGAATATCTGCGAAGTAGTGATGCCAAAATAAAGAAAGTTTCATTCATATATTTTATTTATATTAATTATTGTTCAAAGCGCTCTAATACCTCTCTCCTAAGCCAAGACCCGAGCCTACGATGACTAGCCTGTTAGGCCAGCATCGTACCTGCAGACGATCTGGGAGATTTTTTGTATACATCAGAAGGTAAAACAGGAATATCTGAAGTAAATGTATTGTACAGGACTGGACCCAAGACTGAACCTTTAAGGGAACCCGCTCTGATGGGAAATCTATAAGTTTTTGATTTCGGTAGACAACCTGCAGAGTTCAATCAGTAAAATAATTTTTAAAAATTTTGACTACCATTTGTAAAAAAAAAAAATGGATTAAAAATTGGAAGTTAACAATTTCGCAATCAAACCTCTATCTATCGTAAAACGGGGCGAATAGAAACAGCGGGGCGAATAGAAACAAACTTTCTGGACTTGAAGAATGTTATTACAAGTCTTTCATGACATCAAAAAATTCTGTAAAAGAGTTTTCTCTGAGAGTTCAGTTGTAAACAAGTCTTCTAAACCCATTTCTAAGTTAGAAGCAATACTTTCAGTGAGTTAAAAAAAATATAAAATGGAGGCTCATGTTCAGAGTATATACGAGTGCCAGAAAACTTTACCTATGGAAGCTATTCCACTTTGAGCTTGTTCGTGGGCTGTACTGGGTCAGTAGTGAAGCATTTTAAGTTTTCATGGTGAATTTGAGGATTACCATAAGGTACTTATCAAACTTTCACTTATGTTTCATGGAAAACTCCCGGTACGAAAATTTAAAGGGTGAATAGAAACAACACTATAGCAAATACTTTTACACAAAAACAAGCAGTTTTGAGAAAAGTAATCATATTTTTTTGTCGAATGATGCCCAAAAACATGTTTTGTGAATTCTCAGCTCCCATCTTGGTCAGGATTAAGAAATAAAAAGGTACAAAAATGTAAAATATAGTAGGAGGGTGGTATTCAAGACACGACCGCATGACGTTGACTACTGTATTCTTATATTCCATTAAAACAAATATTAGAGGGAACTGTAACGCTACTTTTACAAAACTTCGAGGCACCAAAAGGTGCCAGTTGCCGATTATTCTCGTTTACTGGTTAGTCCGTTCAGAGTTCCAGACATTTTAGTATTTTGCAGTAGCCATTTACTACTAAAAGCCACCAGCATTACGGGTGAAACCGGCACTAGATGACCGGTACTATTTTGTCGTTCCTCCTTTCAGCTGCCAACACCTGGCGTTGTCGTTAAACTAACATCAACACAAACATGCATTTTTGCAAGGATTTTTCCGCTAGCAGCAGCATTTTGTAAAACAGAAAATTTAATTAACCGCTTCTATTACAAAACTTCGAGGCACCAAAAGGTGCCAGTTGCCGATTATTCTCGTTTACTGGTTAGTCCGTTCAGAATTCCAGACATTTTAGTATTTCGCAGTAGCAATTTACTTCTAAAAGCCACCAGCATTACGGGTGAAATCGGTCCTAGATGACCGGTACTATTTTGTCTTTCCTCCTTTCAGCTGCTAACACCTAGCGCTGTCGTTAAACTAACACCAACACAAACATGCATTTTTGCAAGGTTTTCTCCGCTAGCAGCAGCATTTTGTAAAACAGAATATTCAATTAACCGTTTCTATTACAAAACTTTCAGGCACCAAAAGGTGCCAGTTGCCGATTATTCTCGTTTACTGGTTACCTGACCTCCTGTTTTTTATACACAGACTTCGCAGCCAACTGTCTAGTGTACAGGACAATTGCGGGGCTAGCGCTACGATCCTACTGACACTAACAGTCTCTCCCGAGCCGAGACTCGAACCTACGGCAACTGGCTTGTTAGGCCAGCATCGTACCTCGAGACCATTTGGGAGATGACTAGTAGTAGTTGTAAAAATTCTCATAACTCTTATCTTCAAGCATCTATAGTTTTGAAAAGAACCGATTCCATAATCTTAAGTTAGAAATTCGTGCTACAGAACGCTGATGATCGCACCATCGGTAGCATTGAATATTTTGCTTGACCGCGCATTATAAAGTTTGCTCTCCGTTGTGCCCTCCAGTAGCTGTGCCAGCTAAATATCCTGCAACGTACGATGGTAACTGTTGCTGCCGTATGCAAAATTAAGGTAAAATGTTCCGCAGTGCCTGGAAGATGACTTGTATGCAGCTCCCGTTTCTCAATGTCGCGTAATTCTAACAGCTATACTCCACTCGTTATTGTATGACAAACTAGACTGAAGTTGAATTTTCTACACGCAGTCTTTTGTATCGAGTTCAGCGTAGATTTTTGCCATTAGGACGTGGACACGCAGCTTAGAGAAAGACAAACAAACTAAAACACTTTGTTGATTAAAAATATGTAGGCCGTAGGATTTAGTCCGTCCATGTTTTTGCTAACCGTGCTCGGGAAGCAAGCCAATAGCGAGGGAAATGTATGGGGAAGCTTGACCTTGGGACTTTTCACCTTTTTTTCACCATTAAGCAGTATTGCAACAATGTTAAACATTATATCAAACAATTGTTACACATTTTATCTATCCACCGACATATAAATGACTAAGATGCATTAAGTCGTTCGCTTGCTAAAATCGTTTGAAACCTGACGCAACATTTGCCAGTGTAACATTAAAAAAGAAAAAACGTTTTACAATTATTTTTACAATTATGGAACATGAAACATTAAGGAGAACATGTCTCTTCTGAGGTCAAGATAAGAGTGTTTTTTATTATCCGTCTTGACTTAAGACTAGGCCCTGCTTAAGTCTATAATACAATTCAGGGAGGAGCCTGAACATGCATACATTTAAAGCAAGCATACGCAGCCCGTGAGACTACGCATACCGTAACCAATCAAAACATCGATCAATGCATTGCCCGCAATAGCGCGCTTGCAAGATCGAGATAGCTAGCGTCATCGGTGCGACAAGTGCATCCACGATGATTGAAAGAAAGTCATCAAAGCGGACCACGAAAAATGATCGCAATGATAGCTGGAAAATATTGGTGCATAATCGAACGTTGCCTAGTGCGCGCGTCAGCATTAAAACGCAGCGCCGCAAGAATCGTGTGAAATTATAATTTTGTTTGGTGCACTGCCGTGCACTTGAGGTTATTGCCGAAATGTGAATTGATGAGGATTGTGTCTATGGAAATTGATACTAAGGACAATCGATTTCGATTGTGGGAATCGGTTTGTTGGAATGTTGGCTTGGTATTAAGAAATCTGACTGTGGGAAAGTGTTTACGTAATGAAACTGGATATTTGGATAAAGTGTTTGGGACGGTTATAAAGTTTTGAGTTATAGACTCCTAAACTTGGGAAATGGAAAATTGTTTATTTTCAGGATTATTTATGGGATCGCATTACCATTAATGCTCATATATACTCGATATTATTTCGCTTTGTGAATTGTACTAAAACCATGCCAAAATCATTTTCGTAGGATCACCGTTTTGAGCTCAGTTTTTGTCGGATTCAAGATCTGTTTTTTTAAAGATGGGTAAGAAAGCGCTAATATGTGGACAAACTCTTAAAATTTTGATATTTGACTTCAAAACAAAATGGCGTCGAAAAAACATCGAATTTCCCGATTTCTCGAAAACTCAAATCGCTTGACTAGGAGGTGTGTTTGAAAAACTGTGCTCGAAAACCAAAATACTTTCTTCCCGGTTTTGCTTCATGCACCAACAGCCAACAGTGGGGCAACGTGTAAGGTATCGGACTGCTTCGGTATGTTTTTTTTACAGTAGTCTAATGCAAAACCAGCCAAAGCAAACCGCTGCCGAAGTAGTCCGATACCCTATCATTTTTTGTCCCTCTGCAACTATCGCAAAGTATCTTGAAACAATTGTCTTCGGCTGGTCGTTCTCGCGAGTTGGGGAGTAGGTACACACGTAGGTACGCTGTCACGAGTACACACGAGGAGAGTAAACGGGAGTGTGTGCACACGATCTCGGGAGTAAATGCGAGCAAGAAAAAAGCGAGAAAGAACTAGAAATAGCTTGAATGGAGAATTCTCTACTGTGTGATAGCGGCAGCACCGAGCAGTTCACATGAGGTGTTGCATACTGCTTACGAGCGAGACTAACAACACTGATTGGATTATTCTGGCCAAACAAAGTGCGATGCATAGGAAGTCTGAGAAAATCTGTTCGTCTGGTAAATCTAGATGGCACATTAAATTGAATTCGTCCTAGCAGTTCCGAGCTATCAACATTGTTTCCGAGAAGGTCAAAGATGAACAAGGGTTGTAGTAGACGGATTTCGCGCCAAATGAACCCGCGGTTGGCAGCACCCTCTCCGAATTGGTTGGAACTTTTTGGGTGTGAAGACATCACCTAATTAAGCATCTCTGCATACTTACTTTTTCTAAATCAGTCTAGACTGTCTTCTGAAAAGGGCGAAACTTTTTTTGCCGAATTTTTGTAAGAAACTTGTAGAAATAATGTAAAAAATATGGAAAAATTATATATATAGTCCTACACTGTAAAAAATTGTAATTTAAACACAAAACATCGATTTAAAAAAAATGGTCATCTCCGAATTGGCTAAAAAATTTTCTGGTGAAAGACAACATTGTTGGCTACATTTCGTTCAAACATCGCAACTTGAGCATATTTAAGGAAAAAAGTTATTCTCTAAAATAAAAAATGCAAACTAAAACCGAGGTATATTATTTTTTTTGTGTAAAACACCTTGATAGAATGAAATACTTGTTATGTTGTGTAAATGTGTAATGTCAATAAATTAGGTAATAGTAGAACCAGTGTTTGAGTGTTGTTTTTGACTCTGGAAGCAAAATCCTGCGTGAAGCACGTGGCCGCTGTAGAACATAGGTGACCCAAACGCGGTAGGTAACTTTCTCCCGAGAGGAGTGCTGCTGCTGGTGTTTTGACTGCTACAATACATGTTTATTTTACCTGCAGAATATATGTTTATTCTACGTACGTATCTTTTACCTATTGTATTTGTTGTGACATGCATGCACGTTACGAACCTGTTTAAAGCTAGATAAAATAACAATGCTACTCAATCAACTAATAGCAATTGTGAAGAGAAGTTCGACTAAGTTTTTCTATCATGGATCAAAAGGATATATCACGACTGAAATATTCGAAATGCTGTGCAGCTGTTTATATTCAACGATAATAGAAAAAATTCGGTCCATGGGTTATGACCACCAACTGGATGAATCGATGCACATTTGTGCTTCTTGTCAAGCTGTGATATCGCATAGCAGAAGTGTTCCACAAAAAAAGCGACGAACGGATGAATACGAAGCAACGCAAGATTTCGAAGATCCACAACTATCAACAAGTAAAAGTCCGCAAAAATCAACATGTGAAAATTTGCAATCACCAACAATTGCTGCTGAGCAGCCATTCACAAGTTGTGAAGAGATTTATGACATGCTAGGTAAGAACGTTATTACTTTTAAAGCAATAATAACAAATGCAATAAGTTAATTTTTAACGCACCATAATATGCACGTATTTTTTTATAAATATTTTTTAAACTTATTTTTTTCAGAAGCAGTACCGTCAGTTCCATCATTACAGTCAATCGCGTCAGTGGATCAGCTGCAGGGTTCGTACAATGTGGAAAAATTTAATAGCATTGTGCAAACACTGGAAGTTACCCCAATTTCGACCAGGATCATGAGAAGTACCGATTATCGTGTTAAAAATCTACGAAGATCACGCAGGCAGTGCGACGAAACATATTCGGCATAGATTCAGCGGACATGGCTAAGCAGGAAGCATATGATGAAATGATTATGCAATAATTGGAGAAATTTAAAGCTTCTACTACAAGCAGGAATGACCAGATAAAAATATTGTCAGTACTACCAAAATCGTGGTCTATCGCTAAAATAGTGAAGGAATTCGATGCGTCGCCATATATAGTGGAAAAGATTAAAACACTTGTTAACGATCAGGGTATACTTTGTACCCCTAATTCGAAATGTGGGCGTGGAATCAGTGAAATTGATAAAAAAAAATCGGTAATAGATATTTTTGACAATGATGACATTAGTAGACCTATGCCAGGAACTAACGATTTTGTGTCTGAATAAACATATATTCTGCAGGTAGAATAAACATGTATTGTAGCAGTCAAAACACCAGCAACAGCACTCCTCTCGGGAGAAAATTACCTATCGTGTTTGGGTTACCTATGTTCTCCAGCGGCCACGTGGTTCACGCCGGATTTTGCTTCCAGAGTCGAAAACAACACTCAAGCACTGGTTCTACTATTACCTAATTTATTGACATTACACATTTACACAACATAACAAGTATTTCATTCTATCAAGGTGTTTTACACTAAAAAAATAATATACCTTGGTTTTAGTTTGCATTTTCATTTTTTATTTTAGAGGATAACTTTTTTTCCTTGAATATGCTCAAGTTGCAATGTATGAACGAAATGTAGCCAATAATGTTGTCTTTCACCAAAAAATTTTTTAGCCAATTCGGAGATGACAATTTTTTTTAAATCGATGTTTTGTGTTTGAATTGCATTTTTTTTAAGTGTAGGACTTGATATATAATTTTTTCCATATTTTTTTATGATTTTTCAGACGATTTCCTAAAAGTTACTCATTGAACACTTTTTTTGTAGAATTTACCGTTTTTGAATTATATTGATTTACAAAAAATCGGCAAAAAAAGTTTCGCCCTTTTCAGAAGACAATCTAGACTAATTTTGGAAAGAGTAAGTATGCAGAGATGCTTAATTAAGTGATGTCTTAACACCCAAAAAGTTTCAACCAATTCGGAGAGGGTGCTGCCAATCCTTGAGACGATTTGGGATGAAATCCGTCAGTAGACTTCTCCTATAAGTACATAGGGGGAACTGGATAAACAAAATTGGGTCCAGCTGAATTTTTCTCTGTGGTATAGTGGGGCATCGAAATGTCAAATTTTTTATATCAGCATTAATGTAACCGAGGGTCCATTTAATGATGCAATAGCATTTTTACTTTTCTAAGTTTTTCCATATTTAGTACAAATTTTAGGAAGAACCCAAAGTCGAGCAATTGATGATAAGGCTAGTATATACTGTTCATACACTTGTTCATACTGTCTATACAGAATAGTCACCAGACCTTATTGCTTCTGTTGGAAATCTTTCAGTTTTATACGAGTACGGTATAGTATGTACTTATATACGAAATGATATTATGTAGGTACTTATAGCAACTTGGAGTTGCATTTCCGGAATAACCATGACTAATTGGAAGGAACATTTGCATCTTTTCGAAAAATGAAACAAAAACCTGTCAAAACACTCATTTTTGGGATAGCATGTGGTAGAAAACAGTAAACCACACTGAATAAAGTGAAGAATACTTTGAGCCCAGAATGGTTTAAAGGTTTTGAATGATACAGCGATATTCACAGATAACACGGTTGTAGACCTTTCCGAACTTAATGAATTTCAGGCGTCAGCCGCAGAAACAACACCAAAAGCGTGAACATATTCATGCATTAAATACATCTTAGATTTTAATCTCCTAACAATATTTGTGCTCACTAAATTTACTAATCAAAATTAAGTTATTGGAGAGTTAGAATTTTGGTTTTCAAATAAAATTTCCAAAAACATAACCCTTTATTTTATTTCAACATCATAACACAAACAACGTGGGACTACGTCTTTGTTTACTATACTGGGTCGCTTTCTGTAAAATTGAAATGAAACTGGCAAATGTTGCGGTAGATTTCAAACGTTAATAACAGCATAACCACAAGATGGATAACAATAACCAATATGTTGTTGGATAGATAAAATATATAACAATTTTGTAAACCATCCGTTCCCTGTGATATTCTCTGCATCAATATCGAAATAAAAATTGACAGAGTCTCCCCGTCCCAATAGGTCACTTTATTTTTGTTTCCATGAGCTTAGACTAATATGATGTCTCGAAGGTAAAAGTTTTCCGAAAAGTTTGAAACAATCCCCATTCTTGAACAATTTCTAAAGCTGCCTGCAAAACCTAACAAAAACTGATATCTTGAGAGAAAATATGCCGGTAAAAGCAACAGTACCAGTGGAGTAAAGAACCGCAGGTCTCTAATCGTCTATGATTGCAGCGGTACTCTTCTATTCGTACATTTCAGCGGTACACTTCTATTCGTGCTGCAGCGGTACTATTCATATTGCAGTGGTACACTTCTGTTCGTACATTTCTATTCGTGTGCAATCGAGGAAAAACTGCAATTCTGCTGCTGATGGTGATTGAAAGTTCATCTCATAAATATGATTACCAACAAGAATTGTAAATTTTTGCAACGGATATTTAATTTTATCTTCGATATTCACTGAATAATCGTGACCGGAGAGTATTGAAAGAGTAAATTCCCAAATATGAAAATTCATAGAAGAGTAAGAGCCTGCGAATGCTTATGAATTTTTTATTTGTTTTCTAAGATTCATTCAAAATTTCTTTTTACATTTCAAAATTGTTAGATGATATATTATTATTCTAAGCTTTGCCATAATAAATGTATTTTAGCTGTCTTCGTAACACAGCGAATGTAGTTGTAGGCAAATGAAAAAAAATGTAAATCAAGAAACAAAAATGGAATTGTGGATCATTTGAGGTTTTAGTCACCGTATAATTTTATTCCCTTTGGATGGTTGATCTTTCTCAGTGAAATATACACACTATGTTTGTTTTAACATGACGTTTCGGCGTACTGTTATTCAGCCATCGTCAGATCTAAAATTTTATTTCAACATTAGTTACACAACACGTACTACACAATTCTTTTTAATTTTAACTTACATGACAAAACAACATTCTTCTCCCACCAGTGTGGTTTGCGTACTAACTATTTTGTTACAATTTTTTTTTTAATTTATTACTCATATACTTTCCCTGTGTTGGTAACTTTTAATTTTCTGTTACGGTATGAGATATTGCTCGGATCTTACTCACTAAACCATTGTAGGCTGAATCCATCCCCCCACATTCGCGTTGCATATTAACCGTTCTCTCGTCACCCACCCGCCGTATGTGAAACGCTTCCGCAATGGTTCTGCTCTCCTGGTTCTCGATGCGTTCCAATATTTTTGTGTTGTCAAAGTCAAAATTGTGACCATGATCCATCCAGGTGATGCTGTACTTATCCTGTTTTTGCTTCTTTTTTCCGTATGTCATTTTTGTGTTCATTTATTCTTGTTTCCAACATACGCCCTGTTTGTCCAATATAAACTATGCCATCATCTGTGCCACACGGAACCTCATATACGACATTTTTCGTTTTCATTTTTGGGATCGGGTCCTTAAGGCGGCCAAATACCGTGTCTTTTATCTTGCCACTCGGTTTATGCGCTAATGTTATTCCCTGCTTATTTAAATTTTTTGATAATTATTCGCTTAGCCCTGGAATGTAAGGAGCGGAGATAAATCTTTTTTCTTGATGGATGCTTTTGTCTGTCTGAAGGGAGTTGAAGTGCTTATGTGTTCGTTTTTTAATTATTTTCCTTATAAACCATTCCGGGTACCGATTGCACCGAAGAATTTCCCTCACTGCTGTTATTGTGCACGGTCTTTGATTTGCATCTGTGAGCTTAATTGCTCGATCGACTAACGCAATCGCTGTGTTGCACTTGTATGCAAACGGACTTTCTGAATGAAAATCTAAGTACCGTCCATTTTCCTGTTTCGATGCCCAAATCTTTGTTACTTTTCCCTCTCTTCTGTAAAGCATCATGTCTAGAAACCTAAGCTTTTGATTCTCCTCCCTCTCAATCGTGAACATTAATTTTTCATGATAAGCATTAAAAGTGGACAAGATGACGTCAATGTGTTGCTTATTGGCTATACAGAAGCAATCATCCATGAGGAAAAAATGGAGGAAATGTTGTGGGACGACAATACCTACGAAAAGATTCGCTACGATCCGATGGCAAGGGTGTCGCGAAAAATCAAAACAATTTTGGACAACTGGAGGGAAAAGAAATACATCGACGCTGGCACTCATCGAAAGCTTAACGTGTCAAACTGTAACCCACCGCGCATATATGGGCTGCCAAAAATCCACAAACCAGGTAGGCCCTTGAGACCGGTGGTTTCGACCATTGGGTCCACCACATACAAATTGGCGCAATATTTATCAAACATCCTAGGGAAAATCGTGGGGAAAACAGAAGCACACATAATTAACAGCTTCACATTCGCCAATGAAATATCAGGAGTGCAGACGGACGAGGATGAGGTTTTGTTCTCGTTGGACGTGACATCACTATACACAAATGTACCGGTGGACTACGCAATAGAATGTGTCGAACAGCGATGGAACGAGATAGAGGACCACACACCAATAGACAAAGGCAGCTTCATAGCGGCGATCAAATTGGTATTGGGATCTACGTTCTTCGTGTACAAAAGTGTCTTCTATAAGCAGAATTTCGGCGTTCCGATTGGCTCGCCGTTATCTCCAGTAGTTGCAGATCTAGTGATGGAAAGATTAGAGCAGGATAGAAAAAATAAACTAGAAGAGAAGGGAATATATATGAAAATATATCGTAGATATGTGGATGATTGCTTCTGTATAGCCAATAAGCAACACATTGACGTCATCTTGTCCACTTTTAATGCTTATCATGAAAAATCAATGTTCACGATTGAGAGGGAGTGGAATCAAAAGCTTAGGTTTCTAGACATGATGCTTTACAGAAGAGAGGGAAAAGTAACAAAGATTTGGGCACCGAAACAGGAAAATGGACGGTACTTAGATTTTCATTCAGAAAGTCCGTTTGCACACAAGTGCAACACAGCGATTGCGTTAGTCGATCGAGCAATTAAGCTCACAGATGCAAATCAAAGACCGTGCACAATAACAGCAGTGATGGAAATTCGTCGGTGCAATCGGTACCCGGAATGGTTTATAAGGAAAATAATTAAAAAACGAACACATAAGCACTACAACTCCCTTCAGACAGACAAAAGCATCCCTCAAGAAAAAAGATTTATCTCCGCTCCTTACATTCCAGGGCTAAGCGAAAAATTATCAAAAATTTAAAACAAGCAGGGAATAACATTAGCGCATAAACCGAGTGGCAAGATAAAAGACACGGTATTTGGCCGCCTTAAGGACCCGATCCCAAAAATGAAAACGAAAAATATCGTATATGAGGTTCCGTGTGGCACAGATGATGGCAATGTTTATATTGGACAAACAGGGCGTATGTTGGAAACAAGAATAAATGAACACAAAAATGACATACGGAAAAAAGAAGCAAAAACAGGAATAGTACAGCATCACCTGGATCATGGTCACAATTTTGACTTTGAGAACACAAAAATATTGGAACGCATCGAGAACCAGGAGAGCAGAACTATTGCGGAGGTGTTTCACATACGGCGGGTAGGTGACGAGAGAACGGTTAATATGCAACGCGATGGATTCAGCCTACAATGGTTTAGTGAGTAAGATCCGAGCAATATCTCATACCGTAACAGAAAATTAAAAGTTACCAACACAGGGAAAGTATATGAGTAATAAACTAAAAAAAAAATTAACAAAAAAGTCAGTACGCAAACCACACTGGTGGGAGAAGAATGTTGTTTTGTCATGTAAGTTAAAATTAAAAAAAAAAAAATTTGTGTAGTACGTGTTGTGTAACTAATGTTGAAATAAAATTTTAGATCTGACGATGGCTGAATAACAGTACGCCGAAACGTCATGTTAAAACAAACATAGTGTGTATATTTCACCGAGAAAGATCAACCATCCAAAGGGAATAAAGGAATTGTGGATTGCTACGATTTTTTTGCTGGAACTTGTTAATAATCTTTTTAACATATCTTCTTATGTTTGCCAATTAATAAACCTTTGTAAGGGCTTCCATATTATTTTGAAAGTTAGATCCATATTATAGATTTGATTTATTCAGTGTTTTATGAAACAAAACCATTCATTATGGAAACGTAAGTATTATTGGATTTGGTTTTTGAGGATATAGAGTTACTTCTGACTTTGACGCATTACGAGGTATTCTTGGTGCTTCTTCAACAAGCAGGATATGTTTGCGCCTTATCAAATACATGTTGTTTGCACAAAAAAATATTACAATATTACATATCGCCAAATATAAAAGATATACTTCCGAGTGTTGTTGAATAAATTTCAAAAACTGATTTCCAGGGGAGGCTGAAAATAAAAATACGTACAGTCGCTGAGCAAACACATCCCAAGTAACAAAACTGGTTTTATCAAAGTTTTATAGCGCTGTTTTGGCTGTTTTAAGAGCTATAAAGCTGTGATAAAACTAATATTGTTACTTGGGATTGATTCTGTTGGCAGACTCTGCGTATTTTGCAATAAAAAATCTCCTAATTCTAGATAAACATTTCAAAAAGTCCTATCTGCTTTCATCGTTTTTCCGGGGCGTCTTTTCATTTTGGTAATGGTTCAGCTTTAATAACTCTCCCAAGTGTGAGGCTAGTGTGATCCCTCCGCTATCTACTTGTGCAAATAACGTGTCATAAAAGGTGATTAATAAGTTGTGGTGATTGAATGAAAGTGATCGATCAAAAAATCTATCAAAGCAGATAGGACCTTTTGAAATGTTTCTCTAGAATTATAATGTTTAGTCCCACGTCACCATTTCATACAACCCTAGGGCTGTATACCTTGAAGTATTTTAGCAAAATTATTGTATTGAAAAGCTGAAAAAAATTCAATTTTTGCACCCCTCAGATAATTGATGCCTTCAAGCTTAACTGAAATATTATTCAACTTGCAAGCAGTGCCGCCAGATTCACAGAATAACTCATACTTAATCGATAGTTCAAAACCAATAATGATGACTGTCTTTTGTAGCAGATGACGTTTACTGTATACGGATAGTTTATAATCCGTATAACTTGTAATCGTTTAAGAGGTTAAGCTGAATTAATGTATCCCAATTGGGTGCTTCATAGCTTATAGAACTACTGTATAAATGACCAAAAATATGGAAATGACCAAATAACACCCAATATGGGTATTTCTTAAACCAGAATGACGCTCAGTGGCCAGAAATTGTCTCCAAACGCCATTTTGATATCCAATAAGGCGACTTCCGGTTTAGGAAAACCGCCGAAAAAGACCGAATATTACTTATTATGGATATATTCGTAATAAAGAGGATGCATAGAAGCCAAGCATTGACCCTGGACACTATTTAGAATTTAAAGATGATCGTTTTAGTTTCTGGAAAACAACAAAATTACTGAACACCTCCCAATATTGGTATTTCCGGAATCACATTGATGCCAGAAAAACAGCTGAAAATGAACGAATACCACTATGGATGTTTTCAGATTAAAGGTGATGTACAGAAGCCAAAAGTCGAGGATGTTGTCATTCCGAAAGAAACCAATCATTTCAAACGATTTGCAATTTAAAGGCCGATTCTGACATGCATTTGCAGACTATAAACAAATCGCAAGGAATCAATGAATTTGGAATGTTAAAATTTATTAAATTAAATACAAAAATGGGCGAGACGAAGTTTTCCGGGTCAGCTAGTGTCATATATTAATTGAATATTGTATTTTTAGCTATTTTCGTATAAGCGTTTTGTGAGTGATGTGGGATAAACAAAACAATGATTTTTCACATCAATTTAAAATTCATTTTTGTGGTTTTTCCTAAGAAAACGATGAACAGCTCACACCTTGGTTCAACTATTTGGTTTGCAACCATCAGCCACTAGGCAGCCAGATAGGCTATCTATCCTTCGTTATCCGCCTTAATCGTATTGGGACTACCAAGAGTCGAACCACCTTGGAGTTCGGACGCGTTTGCGCAGCGCTCCTGTGAATATTTTATTTAATTCTAACTTTATTTTCAATACGATTAACTGACCCGTGCGCGTTTGTGCATCAGCAATTTTAAGTATAGTTTCAACACCGTGCAGAAATTATTCGCGTCTTTTACCTATACCGTATCTACGCGCAACGTTAATAACAAATTTATCATGCATTGCTGTATCAAAACATGCAGTATTGGTGACGATCGATTCCTGTGGAAGTGTGAATTCTGTGCTAAGTGTTTTCACGCGGCTTGTGTTGGAGTTCAACGGCTCCAGGAAAAATTATATAACGCGCTACATGATTCCGCTCTGCGAGGACTGCCAGCATCATTTGAAAGCAGGAATAGATACAAGTAAGGTACTGAATGACCAGAAGGAATTAATCAGCTCGATAAAATCACAAACCGACGCTAATTTAAGAATTGCGGCTGACCTCAAAAAGCTCCATGCAATTGGTGAGCTGTTTAGTCATATGGAGCTACAGCTGAAAGAATCCGTAACGGCGATAAACAAAAACACGGCAACAAAAGTCGATAATGCTGTGTCCGCATTATCGTTGGACAAGGAAGCCAGTAAAACGGCGCAAAATGCTGAGCTCTAGATGTCAAAAACTACGTCACGAACCTCTTCACTGTATCAATTGCTGCTGCGAGGGATCGGATTGAATGTTACGTAAAAGACCTAACAGCTGGCCTCATTGCAGATCTTAAGCGCATCAATGATAATGTACGGAACTTAAAAGGCCTCACGATTGACATAGCAGCTCGCTGTAATGAACAAAGTTCTGTGCTAACTAAAGTTCACGAATCTTCAATTCGGAAATCCGAGATTCGGCATTAATCGGCGAGATTCGACATTTATCGAATTCGATGCTTGCTGCCAATCAAAATAAAGATCAAGTAACGAGTGAAGTAACAAATCGGGGTTTAAGTTTGGCTGATGAACTAGCTGTACCTTCAACGTCATCATCTGCCTCGTCTGGCTGTACCGGTTGGAGAACCATTGGAAATAAGCGAGTCTGGAAGCCACAAAAGTATTGGGACGATTACGACCGACGCGTGAAAATTCGTGCCGAGCAACGGAAAGCCGCAGATAAAGTAAAGCGCAGGCGTCAACAAATATTACGTCAGAACAAAAATAAACAAAATCCTTTCAACGATTCAAGAAAAAATCATGTCAGCAGCAATCTGAACAATAGCCGTAGATGTCTGTCTGACAGGGAGGTGCTTGCAGAAACGCCAAATAACACGAATATCAACAGCCGGTCCAATAACCCAATCAGTAATAGGCAGACCGACAGAGATTTGCTTGCGGCAGCAAAAGTAACGTTTTCTGGTGGTGCTTCCAGCAACAACCTCCACTCATCTACAGGAACCCGCTTCATAGCTTTCCAGCAAGGCGAAACAATAAATCCATACAGGTCATCAACAATCACATCGGTGCTTATTACGGGAGTCACTTCACGGTGAAATCAGAGTGAAGTGAACAAAATCCTGTTACGGGACTCACGTAAGTGAGAAAAACGTCGCGAAGTGACACCTGCCGTGGAATCTGGGTTATTATGAGTGTCATATCAGTGAAGTGAGAACGGAAAAAGCGACGTTTCGCGTGGAATTATTTCACGACCATTTTGGACGGTGGAATGATTCCACGAAGCTGCCATAAGTCTTAAAGTTGATTGATTTGTGATCTAATGGTAAATAATGGATTTATTCTTCAATAACGAAGCGAATCAGAGTTTGATCCGTGCCTTAAAGCGGTCAATTTTTATTTTTTCGCCCGATGAAAAAAATGCAAACTAGTTCAGGAAATTTTCGATACCGAAAAAAACATTTTTTTTATGCCGAATGTCTTAGAAATGCAGAACACGTCAAGATCTGGTGTTACCTAGAAAACGGGAAAAAACCTAAATTAATCCACCTAGCGGTCAGACCCAGCCTTTCTCATTTAAACTTTTATTTGTAAAAATAGATTTACATAAACGCTTCAATCCAATAAATGTATATTCACTCTATAAAAATATTGATGTTGTAATCTATACATATAAAAATGCAATCCGGTCTGTCTGTCTGTCTGATCCATTTAGGCTCGAAAATTACCGAACGGATCGGCGTGAAAATTTGTATGTAGGGTTTTTGGTGCCGATAAAGGTTCCCATGATAGTTTGAGACCCCTCCCTTTTCTGGAAGGGAGAGGTCCCATACAAATGAAACATAAATTTCTGCACAACTCAAGAACAAACCAAGCAAATGAAACCGAATTTGGCATGTAGATGTTTTAAAGGGTAAAAAATATGTCCATAATGTTTTGACACCCCTCCTTCTATTGGAAGGGAGGGATGCCATACAACTGAAACACAAATTTCTGCACATCTCGAGAGCTAACCAACTAAATGGAACCAAATTTGGCAGGTGAATGTTTTAGTGGTAAAAAATATGTTCCATAATCGACCTTAGGCAACATTTTGGATTGTAAGATAGCAACTTCCGGTTTCTGGAAATCAGCCTAAAATGGACGATTCCCGTTAAATTTGAGTATCTCCGGAACCAGAAAGATGCACAGAAGCTAAAAATTGATCACAGACACAATCTTGAATTTTAAGATGGTGACTTCCAGTGTCTGGCAAACAGCCGGAAATGACCAAATACCATTCAATATGAATGTTTTCGGAACCAGAATTACGCCCAGATAACAGAAATTGATTCCACAGGCAATTTCAAAGTTCAAAATGACGACTTTTGGTTTCTGAAATACAGCCCAAAGTGACCAAATACCACCCAATATGAGTATCTCCGGAGCCAGAATGTTGCAAGAACACCACTATGAATTGTAGGATGGCAACTTCTGGTTTCTGGAAAACAGCCAAAAATGGCCGATTTCCGTCTGACATGATATCTCCGGATCTAGAATGATACACAGCAGCTGAAATCGACCACACATCCCATTTTAGATTCTACACGCAAAAGTTCAAGCTTTAAGCATCCAATGTGTCCTTTCAATTCGCACAGAATTTGCTCTGACTTCGCACAACCAATGCGTGATACGCATAACGCAAAAGTTGAACAAGGAATACATTGACAGAGATCGAAATCAGAATATGTATCATATACACAAAAATCGTAATGTCTCGGTGAACTTCGGCTTCAGGCAAACGATCTGTTTCGAGGCGCTCAAAAATCCGTTCTTTACTTTCGCGAGCCGGTGCGTATCAACGGCTCGTGCATCCCTAAAAATCGTTAGCAACCGAAACAGCCAATGGCGAGCCTTGTTGTCGCGGAAGTTATTGACGCTGGTGCCAGTAACGCAGAACCGAATGCATGTGAATGAAACCAGAGTCATAATGAAATGCAAAATGTTTTGGACTAATCTCATGTTTTTGTTTATTGTTAATGATTGAATGATGTTTTCAAATGATCTGATTCATGAAAGTGAATCGATCAGACAATAATTTCTTCAATGGAGTCAGTACCCAACTTATCAGTATTGACTGCTGGTTGCACTGTTTTAACGATGCCAACCTTCTGAACATCGGCTGATGCTTTATAAGTGTAGTGGTTTGGAGCTGCGCAATACATTCAAAATACGCTAGGGCATCAAATCCGTTATGCCCAACGCACATGCGTTGTACTGGTTCCAATTTTAATCAGTAAATGCGCTAATTTCGCTCATAAATGATCTGGTTACGCACACTCCAACTTTTGCGTGTAGGTTGGCGACTTCCGGTTCCTGGGAAACAGCCGAAAATGATCGAATAACACCCAATATGGGTGTTTCTTCAACCAGAATGACGCTCAGAGGCTAGAAATTACCCCAAATACCATTTTGAAATCCAAGATGGCGACTTCCGGTTTGTGAAAAACAGCCTAAAATAACCAAATACCATCCAATATGAGTATATCTGGAACTAGAATGATGCAATGAGCTAACAATTGACCTCAGGCACCATTTTGAATTGCTAAATGGCAACTTTTAGGAAACAGTCGAAAATGACCGAATAATACTCAAGATGAATATTTATGTAATCGAGATGATGCATAGAAACCAAACATTGACCCTGGACACCATTTTGAATTTAAAGACGACCACTTTTAGTTTCTGGAAAACAACCAAAATAACAAAAAAACCTCCCAATATGGGTATTTCCGGTGTCAGATTGATGCCAGAAAATCTGCTAAAAATGACCGAATACCACCCAATATGAATATATTCAGACTTAAGGCGATGTACAGAAGCCATAAGTCGAGGATATTGTCGTTTCGATAAACCCAATCATTTCAAACGATTTGTTATTTGACTTTGATCTTATCCTATGGCTGATTCTTCGTGCATTTGCAGACTTTTAACACATCGCAAGCAATCAATTAAATTGGAACGTTCAAATAGTACGATACCACATTTAAATTATGTTGAGGCCTCATATATCGATCAAAGCAGGTATAGTTTTAAATAGTCTTTGATTTTCTTCGCTTTCCATAACTTTTGAGCCACATATCAAATTGTTATGAAGTTTGTTATTTGTAAGTTCGGGAGATGACTCGTTCGTATGACACTAGTTATGTTCAAATAAGTCATGTAGTCTTTGAGATAATAGACCTCCGTTTTTTTTCTTCATCTATAATTTATTTGACACGGCACAAATACAATTTAATGTACACGGGGCCAATTATATCTGGTAGCTTACTTTCTAAAGTATCTTAATAACTAAAAGCAAATTTTTTATCCTCGCTGCCGACTACGAGCTGAAACTAAATCTAACTTAAAGCTAGAATGTTTTGCATTAAAAGCACTGATTTGTTGTTTGATGGTTTTCCATCGCCATAGGTAAGCAGCATATTGAATATGTTCCGCTGCTGGGCCAAGATATTACGGACTGGCATATTGGGTTGTCTCCCTCGGGACCTGAATAGACCTCCGTTGTTTCATTACAAATTAATACATAACGGTTGCTTAAGTTCGTTTATTATTAAATGAAATGGGAACGTAGAGGGCAGCCAAACTTTTAAACCACGTGTTCCATCATAATTCATTAGTTATCCCTTAACTAGCTCGTTCATTTTACATCAATATTGTTCAAATCGGTTGTGTAGTTTCTGAGATAATGAAGTAACAGTCCGATTACAGTAAAATTCAATAGGGTGTTATGAGGCGGCTACACATTTCATTTGACACTAATTTTGTGGAAATCGGGTCAGCAATCTTTGAGAAAAGTGAGTAAGTTCAAGTAGTCTTCGGAATATGTTCCTTTTCATATCCTGATTTCACATTTTTAAACATAACAGGCAAAGTAAAAGTCCGATTGCAAAACAAATCAATAGGGTCTGGGGCAACTAGACCTTCCATTTGACACTGATTTTATGAAAATCGGTCCAGCCATCTCTGAGAAACATGGGTGAGATTAAACAGTCTTCAGAACACGTTTCTTTTCATAACTTTTGAACCACAAGTTCAATATGCAAAAAATTAAAAAGTTAAGGGTTTTTAAGGTTCATTTGAAATCAATTTTGTTCAAATCGGTTGTGTAGTTTTCGAGATAATGAAGTTTCGTGATTTTCATATTTTGATACATAACCTCTAAACTAAAAATCCGATTACAATAAAATTTAATAGCGTCTCATGGGGCAACAAGACCTTTCATTTGCAATTAATTTCATGAAAATCGGTCCAGCCATCTCTGAGTAAAGTGAGTGAGAATAAAAATCTGCACATACACACACACACACACACACACACACACACACACACACACACACACATACACACACATACAAAAAATGCTCAGCTCGTCGAGCTGAGTCGAGTGATATATGCCATTCGGCCCTTTGGAGCACTTTTATACTTTCGGTTTTGCAAGTGATTGCTATACCTTTCTAGGAGAATGGCAAAACGACTTTCTGGGACTTGGACATTTTTGAGCTGGGAAACAATCCCTTTTCACTTGTCCTCTATTCTCAATTTCACTTCACTGTCAATCTCACTCCAAGGAGGTGATTTTTGTCACCTCACTTGAGGTGGAACTGGGAATAGGTCTAAAAAAGTGAAGTGAGCGTGAGAGTGAAATATATTTCACCGTGAAGTGACTCCCGTAATAAGCACCATCGTGTACTTCTCCAATTACAACACTCGCCGGCGCTGCTTCAGTATCAACGTGCAACCATTTCGAAAGAACCGTTCTTACCCCAGGGATTACGTCATCAACTTCCGATGCAAACGTAAACAACACATCACGTTCCCCGGCAACTTCAAGGGCCTAATTTCCCCTGTATTGACGCGCACCAGTGTAGGCGAAAAATTAACAAGTAATTCAAGACGTGGCTCTGAAGAGTTTGTGATTTATTGCCAGAATTTTAACAGAATGCGTAGTTAAAAATAAATTGATATTCTTAGTAAAAAGATTAGTGGTTGTATGTATTCAATCATTATGGGAACGGAAGCAAGTTGGTCTGAAAGTATAAAGAGTGAGGTTTTTGTAAACAGTTATCATATATTCGAAACGATCGTGATCTTTTGTTAACTGATAAAAAATCTGGTGGCGGTGTACTAGTAGCCGTCAAAACAAAGTTCGATGCAGAGTTGGTCCCAACGATGAAGTATAAAGAATTTGACGATGTTTGGGTCAAAACTGTATTGAACAGTCAATGCCACATTTTTGCATCAGTATACTTCCCTCCCCAATTTGCTAATAACAATATTATGAATTATTTTTAGAAACTGCCAACTCAGTGATTTGCAACTCCAACCCGGAAGTTAAAATTCATATATTCGGAGATTTCAATCAAAAAGATGCAGACTTTATCAGGGTCTGCGATAACGAATCACTGTTGCTTCCTATAGTAGGAGATAACAAGGCACTACAGCAATTTTTCGACACGACCAGTCAGTTAGGATTATATCAAGTAAACGCAATACGAAATGAACTGAACTGTTTTTTAGATCTCTTGTTCACAAACTGTACTGAAGATTTTAGCGTAGATAAAGCCATTGATCCTCTATGGAAAAACGAGAAATTTCATACTGCCATTGAGTATTCATTAAGCATAGATAGCACTAGATCACGTCCCAATGATAGTGAATTTGAGTATATATATATGACTTTAAAAAAGCTAATATAACAGAAATCGACCGTAAACTCAGTGTAGTCGACTGGCAATCACTTTTGCGAGGCGAAGAGGGTATTGAAAAAGCCGCGAATACGTTTCTCTCTCTATTATACGAAATTATAAATGATACAGTCCCTAGGACGAAAAAACGCACTAATTTTTGTTTCAAAGATCCCGTACGGTACACGCAACAGATCAAAAACTTGAAAAACAAAAAACAGAAAGCCCATAAAATGTACAAACACCATAAATGTGAGACCAATCTGGAACGATACAAGAACATATGCAGCGAACTGGATGCAGAAATCTCATTAGCTTATGAGAATTATAACTCTAGGGTAGAAAGTAATATTAAATCTGATTCAAAGCAGTTTTACCGTTTTGCAAAGGAAAAAATGAAAACTAATAATTTTCCATCACGCATGCATTTTGAAGGTAACGAAAGTACCAAGTCTCAGCTTATTTGCAACCAATTTGCGAAATTTTTCCAGATCATTTACAAAAATCCAAATGAAAATAGAGATTTTAACTACTTCACGCATTTACCTGAATGTACCAATAGCGTATCAGTTCAAAATATAACTGTTCAAGCAATATTAGCATCATTGAAATCCCTAAATGCAACTAAGGGTGCTGGGCCAGATGGAATTCCACCATCTATGCTAAAAACATTTGCTTCTTTTTTTTTTTTTTTTGTAAAACCACTGTTTTGGCCTTCCAATCTTTCAATCAAAACAGGTGAATTCCCTTCCATGTGGAAAAAATCATTTCTCATCCCGATCTTTAAGTCAGGTAAACGCTCTGATATTAAAAATTATCGCGGCATAACAATCATCTCTTGTATTCCTAAACTATTTGAATCAATCGTTAATAAACGAATTTTCGAACAGATGAAAAATAGTATTACAATCAACCAACATGTTTTTTTTTCAAAGGAAGGTCCACAGCCACTAATTTATTAGAATTCGTTAATTTCACACTCGCTGCAATGGATAGAGGTAACTAAGTTGAAACATTATATACCGATTATAGTAAAGCTTTCGATAGAGTCGATATAACATTACTCTTCAGATCTTCCTGATTTGCCTCCAGGATGCACAAAGTCATTGTTCTGCGATGACACAAGCATTTCCGTAAAAGGAAAAAGCCTTCGTGTCATATGCAGTCGATTACAGAAAAGTTTAGATATTTTTTCTTCCTACTTGCAAAAGTGGAAAATCTCTCCCAATGCTTCTAAAACTCAAATGATAATTTTTCCTCATAAGCCTAGGGCTTCTTTCCTCAAGCCAAACAATAATCACGTTGTCAAGATGAATGGGGTTATTTTAAGTTGGTCCGACAAGGTTAAGTACTAAGGGACTAATTTATGATAAAAAACTTATTTTCAAAGAGCACATTGAGAGTATACAAGCCAAGTGCATCAAATATACGAGATGTTTATATCCTCTCATTAACAGGAATTCTAAACTTTGTTTAAAGAGCAAACTTTTGATTTACAAACAAATTTTTAGACCAGCAATGCTTTATGCTGTACCGATCTGGTCAAGTTGCTGTTCAACAAGGAAGAAAACGCTCCAAAGGATTCAGAATAAAATTCTGAAAATGATTTTGAAGCGTGCTCCTTGGTTTGGTACACTCGAATTACATAGACTTACTGGTGTTGAACCATTAGAAGCTATGTCAAATAAAATTATTAACAATTTTCGACAAAAATCGTTGCAATCCTCAATTGCTACGATAAGCTCTCTTTATAGCCAATAAGTTAGCAATTAAGTTAGTTGTAAGTTTACTTCCCCTTTTCTGACAAGTAGGTTTAAATCCCTACGAATGATAAGTCCTAATTGCGAAAGCAAACAAATCCTAACAATTAAAATTACAAATTTCTAACAGTGTTGAGAAGTCACCATTTGTGATTGGACACACATACTCATTATTTACTAATATTTATCATAAATACTTAAGCTACTAACAAATCCCCCCTTAAAAAAAAAAAAAAAAGATATAACATTACTGATTTTCAAACTAAAACGCATTGGACTAGACAACCAACTCGTGAAATGGATTTAATCTTATTTGACGAACAGAACACAATTTGTCCGTTTCAAAAGCCATCTCTCTGATCCAGTGAAGGTAACATCTGGAGTTCCACAATGATGACATTTAGGACCCTTACTATTTATTTTGTTCGTTAATGATGAAATTGTTTTACTTAACAAGATCAAAACTTTAATCTATGCCGACGATATGAAATTGTATATGGAGATTAAAAACCAGTCTGACCTCGAATGGTTTCAGTTGCAGATCAATACCTTCTATACTTGGTGTCCAAAAAGCTTACTTGATATAAATATTAAGAAATGTAATGTAGGGTAGAGCGGGGCTAGTTGGTTACGGGGTAAGTTGGTCAATGAGAATATCTTCGAATCTACGTATCAAAAAAAAAAAAAAAATCGTGTTATATGGGTGATACGTAGTAGATAACCTGAGAAACTAAATGACAAAATGAAGTACCGTTTTAATTAGGACGTATAAAAAATACAGGTTGGTGCAATTGGCCATCAGTTCTACTCGGTTTTCAAGTTGAAACTTTTTGTCTAAGCAAAGCTAGCTAAATTGAAATGAACATGACTCAGCGTATTATGGAAGTCATTTTCGTTAGTTTTACGTTGCGTAAAGCAAACTTTCGTCAAAATTTCATTTTCATATATTTCAAGTAGTTTTTATATTTAATACATGAGGGGCTAGTTGGTCACATACTAGCGGGGCTGGTTGGTCATATGTATAACATAATTGAACTCAAGTAACCAAGTAAATGCAATTTCAGGAACAGTGCATTTCGTGATGCAAACTTATTTCAAGCGAATACAGCATGTGCTCTGTTTAGCAAAACCATTGATTTGAAATGACCAACTATTTGGTAAAAGTTATCTCAATTTCATCGTCTTTTTGATGAATATATTATTGCACACTATAAATGCTGAGTCATTGATCTGAAATAACTATACCGAACACTAATGCATCGACAAATGCCTTCTACCTGTTGAAAACTCCGGCGAAAGCAAGCTTCCAACAACAAAAGAAAACTAATGTAGCTATAGTTTTGTGCTTGTTATTGCAGATGCGAATCTAGAATTTGGCTCCGGTTCTCAATTTAATCCGTATTGTTTTTGATTTAGTTCCCAACCAAACTATTCCACCATATGCTTCTCGTCAGGTATGAAAGAGTACCTCGATTTTTTTCATGCGATTATGAGTTACTTTTCTCATGGTTTGGGATTTCAGAAAGCAAACGTATAAACAAAAAACCGGAAGCGGTTTGACTTCCGCTGAGATGCTACAGGCTGCCGCAAATGCAGTGAGGAAGGAAAACTGAATTGTCCTTCCGAAATATAAATGGTCAATTTACCCCACACCCTGACCAACTTATCCCAGCTGAGGGGCTAGTTGGTCAATTTGACATTCACTCAAAAACATAAAATATCCGCAAAATTTTAAACTATTCTATACAATTTATATTTTTTCTAGATGCTATAGACTTAACACAACATTTCCATGGAATGAGTTTTTGCCATATTATTTCCGGAAGAAAGTTACAGAACGTTTTGACCAAAAATGACCAACTAGCCCCGCTCTACCCTAATATCATATACAAGAAAACTTTCAACGCAAACTATAAACTATTACATAGGCCAACATCTTGTAGAGAGATGTACTAAAATGAGAGACTTAGGAGTGATCCTCGATTCGAAACTGACTTTCGTGAATCATTATAACACAATAATCAACAAAGCCAACAGCATGCTTGGTTTTATTAAACGTTTCAGTTATCATTTCATGGACCAATACGCAATAAAAACCCTTTTTGTGAGCTATGTTCGATCAATGCTAGAGTACTGCAGTATAGTTTGGTCTCCATATCAAGAAGTTCATATCAATCGTATTGAATCAGTTCAAAAACAATTTCTGGTTTTTGCATTAAGAAAACTCAATTGGGCATCATATCCTCTCCCTTCTTACGAATCTCGCTGCATGCTTATCAATATCGAAACTCTGAAGAAACGACGAGAAACAACCATGATTATCTTTGTAAACGATATAATCTCACAACGTGTTAGTTCACCAAATCTGCTGGAAACTCTTAACTTCTATGCTCCTTCTCGTCTTCAAGAACGCGCAATATTTTTAATATTAATAATTACCGGTCACTGTACGCCAAACATGGACCAATTAACAGCATCATGAACGCCTACAACAAACACTGCGAGATTATAGACGTTACCATGTCCAGAAACGCATTAAAAAGCGCAATACGTGCTAGAACTTGATAGCTTAAGATTAACGTATACATTAGAATTGTAGTCTACATTGATTGACGAAATAAATGGAACGATCAGTCTCAAGAGGCCAAAAAAGTGTTCCCCGAAGACACCTAACTGAAAACGTTAAAATGCAGGCTGTTACAATATTCTCAAAAACGAACCCAAGTTTAAAGAAACGGTGAAACGAAAACGGAAGACGATTATGTACGCGATCAAATATTTTTCGCTTACCTTCGAAACCCTACTTGCAGCAGAAATTTTTCGATTATACTAATCCGTCCTGAAAAATGTCACTGACGATTGGCTTAAACCATCAAATCCATTAAGTCTTGTAGATATAAAGTGGCTTGCCAAAGTAATTGCTTAATGTAACTAAAAATTATCTGCGTTGACTGCGGTTTAAAACAACAAAATATACAACACCAGTGCGGAGAACGCAAAGTTGGTCCATAATAGATAGTTCTTTTTAGGTTTCGCTGGTTAAATCTAGTATAAAGTTGTGTCAAAAATAGACGGCTGAAGATGCTCTAACCAGGAACAAGTGCTGCGTGTGAGTGTTTGTTGCCACAACTCAAATTGACAGATCGATGCCCCGTTATACTAGTTATACCACTTCCATAGGTTGTAAAAAAGGCCAGTTAGAGTGCCTGTAAACATATATATAGTGGCGACACTGTCAAAATTGGAATAGAAAATATCTGTCAGTGTCATTCCAATTGAGCAAACAACCCATTAAACTCGTGTGGGGAAAAGAGAAAGGATGTAGAGTATTACCAGTGTTACGAGCGTTACTTTTGATGACATGGCGCCACTCTAGTTATATTATAGGCACTCTAGGGCCAGTTTCTTTGAATCATTTTTTGTTAGCAGTTCCCCCTATGTGCTGTTAATCAGAGTTGGCAGCTGAATAAGAGCACATCGATGTTCGTAAGGTGGCAGACGGATAGGATTTTCCCAAAACAGCATTCTCACAACGTACCGAACGAAATAGTTGATTTGAACAGCGTGCTAGGGTGACCAAACGAGTACTCCGTATTCAAGTATGCCAACCACTGTCGAATACCTTTTCTATGTCTAAAAGAGCAGCTGCAATGGAATAACCTTCAGATTTATTAACTCGTATCATATTAGTAACTGTGAGCAACTGATGAGTAGTGAAATCCATCGTCACCTTCATGCTTTCATATTTTTAAAATTTTTAATAATTGATGAGATTAATCTCATTTAGTTTCAATTGTTCTTCCAGGCAAAATATTCTAAGAATGAATTAGGTTATGTTCACTAGTGACTGCATCTTCAATTGGACTCTCAAAATTCGAATTTGAATTATGAACACTCTCAAACTGCTGAGCAAGTCTTTTGTTCGTTGAATTTTCTTGAATCACCATCTTTTGAAACTGGAACCGGTTTTGAAGGTTTCTTAATAATCTTCGATAGCTTCAGAAGGTTTGGTTTTAATTTGATTTCAATTTTTTATCTGTAGTCTCAGATGCCGCTTCTTTGAGCGGGGAAAGGGTTTGGAAAGCAATCAAATAGGGCGATCGTAAGTTGTTTCTCTGCACTCCGTATACATACCTCCGAATCGAGTACAAGCGCATTTTGGACCTATGGTTTGTGAGTGCCCAGAACACGGCCCAATATTTGTGCGAGGTTGTTTCGATGTTCTCCGATTGAGCTGAAATTTTCAGCGTTTGTTTGTCTATACAAGGTAGAAAGTTTTGCCGAATTTCAGTTTTTTCATTTTCATTTTCTTGAAACTTAGTGAAAACGCCAAGAAAAACTTTAGTCCTTTTTAGTCAGTTTCCAAATGATGCAGCTTGATTTTATATCAAATAAAAGCTCTTTAGTTGTTTTATAAAATGCTAACTTCGGGTTCTAGACTGTTTTCTGTAGAGAAAATAGTACCCCGAAAATCGCCAAGTTTTTTCCAAGAAAAACATTTTTTTTTTTGCGTCATGTAAATTTATTTGTCACTTTTGTCATCGTGCCCTTGCGTGTGTATTTCACTAGAGTGAAAATCTAAATTTCCAAAAAATCTATCATGTCCAACCCGAGTTCTCGCCATTCGTTGTTTTGCTTTCGTCTCGATTAGACGCAAATTGTTTATCTCCGTTTGAGTTCGCAAAATAACAATACACGAGTTATCGTACGGGTGTTTTTTTGTCGATTATTTCTTGTGCTGCGCGATAACAATAGCCGGTAGTTTATCGGCAGAAACATCTTCTGCACACTGGTAGGGGCAGGCTACCCCGCCAGTGATCCGATACGCAGCTGATATATCAGCAAGAATAATTCTCCCGCACCGCTGTTACCCCGCTAGCAGCACGGACCATCATACGATCGAGCGAGTGGAAGTCAACTACAAGTGGCATCTACAAGGTCGCGTGTAGGACACGGCCACTGTGTCTCAACACGAAGCTGGATCGTCATTGTTTGTTCTGCGGAGACGCTCGATTAATCCTACTATCAGCCGTGAGGTCGTGACTTAGACGTTCGGTGAAGTATTACCTTTAGAATTTTTACTATTATTATCAATATTATTACTATGTTATAATATTATTATTATTATTATTATTATTATTGATATTATTATTGTTATTATTAATACTATTACTATAATTATTATTATTATTATTATTATTACTATTGTTATTAGTATTAGTATTACTGTCTTTTTTTTTATTTGATCCATTGTAGATTGAAAAATTGTTTTTAAAATTTAACATCAACTACTTGAACCCCCCCCCCATATTCGAATATTTATCGTTTGTGTGCGGTAGAGCGTAACGCTCCCGCAAAATGGACGACATGCAGGTGCAACTTTTCCTGGAGGTGGAAACAAACGGGGAAGAAATTGAAATTTCTCCCATCAGCACACCCCTACCTTCCCCTGTGCCCTCCCCTTTGCCAAGTCCTGTACCAAGAGTACCGGAAGTACGGGTAAAAGCTTACCCAGATGCCGCTGGCGGTCCCTACGTTGTTTTTTTCCGGCCCATAAAGAAGCCATTGAATATTATCCAAATTGGCAAAGACCTGGCAAAACATTTTTCGGCCGTAACCGAGATTACGAAGGTGAGGCCGAACAAACTGCGAGTTGTCGTGAGTAGCTTGAAGCAAGCAAACGAAATTGCTGGCTACGAGCTCTTCACGAGAGAGTATCGCGTGTACATCCCTGCCAAGGATGTAGAAATCGACGGTGTGGTTACCGAGGGGAATCTCACTGTCGATGACATTTTGCGTCATGGAGTTGGCTGCTTTAAAAACCCCTTGATGCAAAGTGTAAAGATACTGGATTGCAAGCAATTGCATTCAGTATCCATCGAAGAAGGGAAGAAGAAATTCCTCCCTTCGGATTCCTTCCGAGTAACATTCGCCGGATCCGCGCTGCCGAACTACGTCCGCTTGGACAGGGTTCGTCTACCTGTACGCCTGTTCGTACCGCGGGTCATGCATTGCCAAAACTGTAAGCAGTTAGGTCACACAGCCACCTACTGCTGCAACAAGGCACGCTGTAGCAAGTGCGGAGGCAATCATGCTGAGAACGCTTGCAGTGGGGATACTGAAAAGTGTCTTTATTGCGAGGGAACTCGGCATGACCTTCCGGCATGTCCCGCGTACAAACAGCGCGAGGAAAAAATTAAGCGTTCCCTTAAGGAACGATCAAAGCGCTCTTTTGCAGAAATGCTTAAGAGGGCTGAGCCACCCTCGACAGGAAACATCTTTTCCTTTTTGCCAACCGATGAGGGTACATCTGACGATCCCGTCGAAGGGTGTTCCTATGCCTTGCCAGAGGGATCTAGGAAGAGGAGAATGCTCAACTCTCCTAATCTTTCTCGTAAAGGTCGTAAGATAACCCCTAGCGGAATGACCAATAAGACAACACAAAAAGGAAGCGGTGAAGAAAAACCGAAGCAAGTACCCCCCGGTTTTAATTTCAAATCAAACCAGGAGTACCCACCGCTTCCTGGGGCACCAAAAACCCCTCGGGCACCCATTTCTCGATCAGAAGACATAAAAGAAACAGGGTTCATAAAATTCTCTGATATTGTGGACTGGATATTTAAAACATTCAACATACCAGATCCCCTTCAAAACATTCTTCTTGCCCTTCTCCCAACAGTGAAAACCTTTTTGAAGCAACTCACAGCAACTTGGCCCCTCATTTCAGCTATCGTATCTTTCGATGACTAATTCGTTGAAAGAGGTTAGGAATTTTGTCACTGTGTTACAGTGGAACTGCAGAAGTATCATCCCCAAATTTGATTTATTTTCACATTTGATAAACACATACAATTGTGATGCGTTCGCGCTTTGTGAAACTTTTCTCAATTCAAATGACCAACTTAATTTCCACGATTTTAACATCATTCGTCGAGATCGAGACTCACACGGTGGAGGGGTACTTTTAGGGATCAAAAAGTGCTATTCTTTTTTCAGAATTGACCTCCCCTCGATCCCGAATATTGAAGTTGTTGCCATTCAAACGAATATGAATGGAAAAGACCTTTGCCTTGTTTCGTTATATATTCCCCCATCCGCGCGGATTGAACAGAAGCAACTCCTTGATATAGCAGAATTGCTTCCCGCACCTTTTTTGATTTTGGGAGATTTTAACTCTCACTGTTCGCTATGGGGGTCGCTGTACGACGACAACCGATCTTCTTTAATCTGTAACTTGATCGACGACTTCAATATGACAGTTTTGAATACTGGGGAAGCGACACGCGTACCTAATCCTCCGGCACGTGAAAGCGTGCTTGACCTATCCCTCTGCTCGACATCACTAGCGTTAGATTGCCAGTGGAAAGTAATCAACGATCCCCACGGTAGTGATCATCTTCCAATCGTTATATCAATTGCTAATGGTTCAACTCCCCCGAACCCAATCAATATTTCCTACGACCTTACACGTAATATTGATTGGAAGCGTTATGAGTCTATTATAGCGGAATCTATCGAGACTCACGAGGAACTTCCTCCGGAGGAAGAATACGCGTTCTTAGCTGGCTTGATAATCGACGCCGCGACGCAAGCTCAGACGAAACCGATACCCGGGGTAACGATTAGACAACGCCCTCCCAACAAATGGTGGGACAAAGAGTGCTCTGAGCTGTACGCGCGAAGGTCCGCGGCGTATAAGGACTACCGGGAGTACGGCACTGTCAACCTACTACGAAAGTACGAGGCACTGGGCAGGCAGATGAAGAGCTTAGTAAAGGCGAAAAAACGCGGGTACTGGCGGCGGTTCGTAAACGCGTTGTCGAGGGAAACAGCGATGAGCACTCTTTGGGATACCGCCAGGCGCATGCGGAACCGTGACGTTTCGAATGAGAGTGAGGAGTATTCAGATCGCTGGATACTCGATTTTGCCAAAAAGGTCTGTCCGGACTCTGTACCGGAACAGAAAACCTTTCGCGACGCGTTTATAGTAACTACGGAAGAGCCTCCATTTTCGATGTTGGAATTTTCAATGGCTCTCCTGTCGTGCAACAATAAGGCTCCAGGGTTAGATAGAATAAAATTCAACCTGTTGAAGAATCTACCCGACTCTGCAAAAAGACGCTTGTTGGACTTGTTCAACAAGTTTCTTGAGCTAAATATTGTTCCGCATGACTGGAGGGAGGTAAAAGTCATTGCTATTCGGAAACCCGGGAAACCTGCCTCTGATCACAATTCATATAGGCCGATTGCAATGCTCTCTTGCCTCCGGAAATTAATGGAGAAAATGATCCTCTTACGGTTAGACAAATGGGTCGAAACAAACGGTTTACTTTCAGATACTCAATTTGGCTTTCGCCGGGGCAAAAGGACGAACGATTGCCTAGCGTTGCTTTCTACTGAAATTCAACTCGCATTTGCTCGAAAAGAGCAAATGGCTTCTGCGTTCTTGGATATTAAGGGGGCTTTTGACTCTGTCTCTGTAGAAGTTTTAAGCGCGAAACTTCATTCGCAGGGACTTTCACTAAATTTGAATAACTTTTTGCTCAATCTGTTGTCAGAAAAGCATATGTATTTCTCACATGGCGATTCGACAACTTCCCGAATTAGTTACATGGGCCTTCCCCAGGGCTCATGTTTAAGTCCTCTCTTATATAATTTTTACGTCAATGACATCGATGAATGTCTTGCAAATTCATGCACGCTAAGGCAACTTGCAGACGATAGCGTTGTATCCATTACTGGTAGCGAGGCTAGCGATCTGCAAGGACCATTGCAAGATACCTTAGACAATTTGTCTGAATGGGCTCTTAAGCTGGGTATCGAATTCTCTCCGGAGAAAACTGAGTTGGTCGTTTTTTCTAGGAAGCATAACCCAGCTCAGCTGCAGCTCCTACTAACGGGTAAAACGATCTCTCAGGTTTTAGTCGCTAAATATCTCGGGGTCTGGTTCGACTCTAAATGCACCTGGGCTTGTCATATTAGGTATCTGACACGAAAATGCCAACAGAGGATTAATTTTCTTCGTACGATTACCGGAACCTGGTGGGGAGCCCACCCAGGAGACCTTCTAAGGCTTTACCAAACAACGATATTGTCAGTTCTTGAGTACGGCTGTTTCTGCTTCCGCTCCGCCGCGAACACGCACATTATAAAATTAGAGAGAATACAATATCGTTGTTTGCGTATTGCCTTGGGTTGCATGCAGTCGACCCATACGATGAGTCTTGAAGTGTTAGCGGGTATTCTTCCGTTGAAACATCGTTTTTGGAATCTCTCTTACCGGTTGCTAATTCGATGCACAGTTAGGAACCCATTAGTAATTGAAAATTTCGAGAGGTTGGTCGACCTTCAATTTCAATCCAGATTTATGACTTTATATTTTGACTATATGGCTCAAGATATTAATCCTTCTTCATACGATTCCTCCAATGTCGCACTTTTAGATACTTCTAATAATGCTATATTTTTCGACACCACCATGAAACAAGACATTTCTGGTATCCCGGATCAATTGCGACCCCAAGAGATCCCTAAGATTTTTTCGAATAAGTTCAAACATGTTAGTTATGATAAAAGGTTTTACACTGACGGATCTAATCTAGATGAGTCCACTGGCTTCGGTGTTTTCCACGAAAATTTTACCGCCTCCTACAAACTCGATGCTCCTGCTTCCGTGTACGTCGCAGAACTTGCTGCTATTCAGTACTCTCTTGGAATCATCGAAACCCTACCCACAGACCACTACTTCATCTTCACAGACAGTCTCAGTGCCATTGAGGCTCTGCGATCGATGAAGCCTGTGAAGCACACCCCGTATTTCCTGGGGAAAATACGGTGGTTTTTAAGTGCTTTAACAGATAAAAATTACCGGGTTACCTTAGCGTGGGTCCCTTCTCATTGCTCGATTCCGGGTAACGAAAAGGCTGACTCTTTAGCTAAGGTGGGTGCTATTGATGGCGATATTTATGAAAGACCAATTGCTTATGATGAATTTTATAGCATTTTGCGTCAGAGAACACTCAACAGTTGGCAATCATCATGGAACTCAGATAAACTGGGACGGTGGCTACATTCCATTTTTCCTAAGGTATCGACGAAAGCATGGTTCAAGGGGTTGGATGTAGGTCGGGACTTCATTCGCGTGATGTCTAGACTTATGTCCAATCACTACACGTTAAACACGCATCTCTTTCGTATAGGGCTTGTAGACAGTAATCACTGCGTTTGTGGCGATGGCTACCATGACATCGAGCATGTTGTTTGGTCGTGTACTGAATACTGTGGTGTTAGGTCCGAGCTTATAGATTCCCTTCGGGCCCGAGGAAAACAACCGAACGTACCCGTTAGAGACATTCTGGGAAGCGGTGATCTCCAGTACATGACACAGTTATACTGCTTTCTGAAAAACGCTGACATTAAAATTTAAAATTTTCTTTGTCTATTTGTCAGATTAAGGATACAAATATGCTATGCTGAAGACACGGAAACGAAGAGCCCGCAACTATGCTTACACAAATATTTTGAACCCACAACAAACAAGAATACAATTGCTCTACCAGTTGAAAAACAAAGTTCCAAAATAGTTTTAAGTCAAAATTGTATCTCCCCTCCTCTCACCTTAAATCCCCACTAGCTCGTAGTCGGCCGCGAGAATAAAGAAAAGGCCTCCCTCTTTTCCCTGCTAACGTAGAATTAAAACGAATTGTACTTGGCTCAGTAAAACAGAAAATGTATCGTGCCGTGTCAAATAAACTAATTTAATTTAATTTAAACCCGAGTTCTTGCAGTTTTGGTGATTTTGACGGCATTTTTCGAAAAAAAAAGTTCTTCAAGGAACGTTTCAACCCAAATGGCGTATCTTCTGGTAAAGTAGGTAGTTCTGGTAAGGTATAGCGATTATCCAAATTTTCAGCAAAATCTATTAAGTCTAGCAGGAAATATAGTAATTTTAGTGATTTTGACGGTTTTTTGAAAAAAAAAAACCTCTAGTGCTGTTTTACCGCATTTGGCTCACTTGGCTTATACATGACATTAAAGCTCTTGAGTTGCTCTACAAAACGCTATATTCAGATATTTTTTCTAGCGATGTTGAGAAGAGTAAGATGACCCTGAAAGTTAACAATTTTCAAAAGAAAAATTCATTCTTCGTCATGTTACGTCTTTGCCATATATTGTGACTATGCATTTTTAAGTACTCTTAGAGCAGAATAATACTACAAATTTTCAAAAAAATCCATCAAGTCTAGCAGGAGTTCGTTCGTTTCAAGGGCCGTTCTACCCCACTTAACCTCAATGAAAAAAAAAAATTAAATTTGGCAAAACTTCCTACCTTGAATAGACAAACAAACCCTGAAAGTTTCAGCTCAATCGGAGAGCATCAAAAACGTCCCTCAAAAAGGTGGTTGCGGTTCTCGCGAACCTGCTCTTAAACTCTGTCAATGCCGATGGTGCTGCACAAACTATTCCCAATGTATTGGTCTATGCAATCCACCGATACGTCCAAAAAAAGAGTCAGCATCTTGCACCCGACAGCCGTAGCACACGTAAGAAATTCGGCAGTTGAAATCTGAAAAGAGAGCTGCTTTGATTAAACTAAGCACCGTGCACCGTCCCAATGATGTCATTATTTATTTATTTATTGGAAGTAATTTAACCCTTTCCCGCTCATGGTGACTCTAGAGCACCAAGAATTGTAATGACTATACCTCGACAAAAAATAAATTATTTTGAATTCTTTTTTCTACAAAATCTTGCATTTCTAATGCACTTTCAACTTGGCATATCAAATGTCAGCTTGATTCAATGTTTGAACTGTTAGCAAAAAAACTACAGAAGAAAGTCCGAATTTTACGATATAAAAATAATGTGTGTTTTTAGCAACTGTTTTTCTAAAACATTCATTATTCGTTTTTATAATAAAAATAAATTTTACGTAGATCTATTGTTCATTGAGTGTAACGGTCCATAAAATTAACAATTTTTGTTCTTGTTCACTTGTTCCATAAGTTTTTAAATGGTGCCTCAGAGCACCTTTGGGCATACAGGAGACAAAAAAAAACCGATGGCCCTGAATAAACTATACATCTGATTTCATATTTTTGCTGGCCGTTCTTCTCACTACGTGGTGATTCCAGAAGGGGATGAATCAGAAGCTGATGGATGGGAAGCGACATCGAAGATGAAGTCGCTATGTTTGCGATAGAGCCATTACCAGATTAAGTTCATGAGTATTTTTCTGAGACAAAAACGGGCCAAGAAAATAATGAAAGTGGGTCTGAACGCATTGAAAGCGGACCAAAAACGAAAACTTACCATTTCTGGGAAAAGCTGCAAGCCAAAATCTAGGTACATGACAACTCAGAGATGATGAAAAGAGGAGAGCTCGGATATGACAAGCTCTTCAAAATTCGTCCTTTCATCGATGCAGTGAGAGCTAATTGTGTAGCCTAGAAAATTCCTTACTCAATAAAAAATAAATCATCAAATAAATATAAACTAAGTTTTTTTTCGAAAACTACGTTGTTTTCATTCTTTTCTATAGTATATAGTAAATAGTTCAAAAAGTAGCAAAAAACTTTTTTTTCGTGTTTTTAAAAATGTCCCTGCTGTGCTCATAGGTGCTCTGAAGCACCATTTCAAAATTCGCTTTTTTCTTCAAAATACAATGTTTTACAGTGATTTCAACTACCCTGCAAAGTATTTTGCCTAAATTGACCCGGAAAGTATTTGTAAATCATGAAAAACCTCGTGAGCGGGAGAGGGTTAACTGACAAAAGTCTGATTCAATGTTGGTCAAATTTAAAAGAGCGAGGTGTTGTTTAGTATTCGTTTAAACATAAGTGATGGTTCTCCAAAGTCGAAGAAGTTTTCCACAACAGAGAAGGTTCGAATACATGCTGTCAAAGGTTCGTTGCACCCAAATGTAGTACGATGGAAGTTTCGTTGCAACAATCCAGTGAAGCGAAGAGTTCGTTGAGAAGCCCGAAAGTTCAAAATAGACAGCGATCTTGGGGAGTCAATTTCGTTATTATTTATCTTGGCGATAAATACAGCCTGGTGAATTTTTCTTCGTCGTTCTAGTGTCTCTAAGTCGAGTAGACGGCGGAAGATTTACGGGATCCCGCCAAGGTAGATCTCGTAGCGCAAATCGTAGAAATCTTTTCTGCACATGTTCGTAGTCCTCTATTTATGTGCAAATGAAAATTAGGGTGGTCCTAAAATCAACGAGATAAAAACAAACTAACTTGTTTTTATTTGCATAAATAATTGTAAACATTCTTTGGCAAACTTGTTGTTTTTGGCAACCTTGCCTGTGTAACGATCGAGTGACTATTTTTGAGTTCGTGTTTTATTTCGCTTTTTTGCTCGATTTTGTAATTGAAATTTCACCAAAGTAACCCTGTCGGCTATCGTGATATCCGTCGTCGTGGTTATAGTGAATTCATAGTTTTTCTATTAACTTTTTTTGTGCAAATTCAGAAGAAGTGTTTTCTAGTTAAATCCGAGTCTATCTTCGCTTCAACTGCTTCGTTCATTGCTTTTTTCCGCCGAAGCGACATCTGTGAGTAACAACTGCAAGCATCGCCTTTTTGTCATCGCCATCGCCTGCAAGCGCCGTGTACGCCAAACGCCTCCATTTATGCCGTCCGAGCGACAGAAAGCTACTGCTATGATGGATAAAAATTGCTACGAATGCTCGCAACCTATTACAAACCTTAATTTGATCAAATTTGATTATGCGAGCGCGTTGCCCACATGAAATGCTTCGGATGGGCACGATCGAATTTAGATTTTGTCAATGGTCAAACCAACTTGCTTTGGTTCTGCACCGAATGCATGATATCCGTTCAGAATTTGAGGGAGCGTAATTCATCGGAGTCTGCTACTGATGTTTCGTCATCTTTAGCTAATTCAATCACCTGCTGCTTGAACGAAGTTAAAACTGAACTTGGCCAGATTAATGCATTTTTCGGGTCGTTATGTGACAAGTATCTCGCCAATACTGCACCTGCGATTTCATCGGCTAGTCGTAGCTCTAAGCGTCCTAGGATTATTTCTCCGAACTTGACCCCTAAAAGATCTAGTGGATTTGCTGACTTGATTAGTGGTACTAAGTCAACCGAAAATTTTCCTAAATTGGTCGAAACTGTTCCGCAGCCAGCGGCTAAGTGTTGGATCTACCTTTCGCGCATTGCTCCGCACGTTTCTGAAGATGAAATATCGGCTCTTGTCCGAGAATGCGTACCTGGCGCACAACCAGTTGTCAGAAAGCTGATTAAGAAAGATGCCGATATAAAATCGTTTGCTTTTGTGTCCTTTAAAGTCGGAATTGACTTGCAACTAAAAGATGTTGCTCTTGATGCTACCAACTGGCCAAAGGGAATTTATTTTCGGCTGTTTGAGGAACGCAATACATCCGTGGATTTTTGGAAACCGAGATCGTCGAAGTTTATACGCACGTTAACCTCAGCATGCTGTGAGTCCTCATCTGACGCCTTCAAACTGATTTCTCAACCTCCGAGGGAGCTTGGGGGCCAGCCGGCCCCCAGTCCAGGTAAATCTTTGCATTTTCCCAACATTCAAAAAATTTATGCACAATTTATTCCCCATAGCCCAATGACTAATCGCACTGCACAGTGCGAAATGATGCCCCACCTGACGCCTGTGTCTACGACCCCTCCCCGACGAGCTCTTCCACTGGACGATTACGCTGGTGAGCAGCAGACAGCCAGGACTGTTTTATCTTCGGACAATAGTGGCATGCGAGCTGACCGGCAACAATGCGACTCTCCGTGCGACACTGTCCTTTCATCTTTACTCTGCTACTATCAGAACGTGCATGGTCTACGCAGCAAAGTAACCAATTTTGCTTTGGAAGTGTCCAATTCGCTTTACGACTGCATCATTATCACCGAATCCTGGCTAGATTCTCAAATTCCATCTTCCCAACTGTTCGGCATTGATTATACCGTGTACCGGATCGATCGTTGCTCGACTAATAGCACCAAGGCAAGAGGTGGAGGAGTAATCGTTGCTGTGCGACGATCGTTGGCGTCGGCACTATTGATTGAAGCTATGGATGACTCGCTTGAGCAGCTGTGGGTAACAATTAATAACGGTGAATTGAACATTGTGATCGGCACTATTTACATTCCTCCTAACTTGCGAAATGAAGTTGAGATAATTGATCGGCATATTTCATCAATCGAAAAAGCTGTCAACTCGACTAGGATTAACGACGATCTTCTTATCTTCGGAGATTTTAACCGTGCTGGTCTTTCCTGGTCGATGAAGACGGAGGCTAATCATCTCGTTGTTGACGCTTCGCGCTCTTCTGTTAATGCCGGTAGCACCCATTTATTAGACGGTATGGCATTTTACTGCATGCAACAAATTAATTCTGTTTGCAACCAGAATGGCCGATTTCTCGATCTAGTTTTCGCAAACTCGCATGCTTTGCCAGCATGCTCAGTCACTATTGCACCTGATCACTTATGTAACATTGACGTTCATCATCCTCCTTTGATGGTTACTTTCAACAGAGCTATCAAAACTCAGTTCATAGACGAGTTTGATCCTTCCAGTTTTGATTTTCGGCGTGAGAATTTTGATGCAATCAATTCTGCTTTGAGTGATATTGATTGGTCATTTTTCAATCAATGTCAAAACTTGGATGATGCCGTGTCAGAATTCACTCAAATAGTTCAGGAACTTATAAATCAGCATATTCCAAAAGTTCGTCCTCGTTGTAAGCCTGTTTGGGGAAACAGGCATCTTACTAAGCTTAACCGCACTCGAAAGTCAGCTTTGCGCGCATATCAAAAGAATAGAAACCCTATCAATCGGATCCGGTTTATTTCTGCCAGTCGTTCCTATAAAGCATTGAATAGAATTCTGTACACAAGGTTCGTGCGCAAAACGGAACACAACTTACGTTTAAATCCACAAAGCTTCTGGAAGTTCATTAACTCGAAGCGTAAGGATGAAGGATTACCATCCAGTATGTTTTTGCTGGACAGTGAAGCTTCATCGAACAACAGAAAATGTGATTTGTTCGCCGAACACTTCGCCAGCGTTTTTAACACGGAGTGTGCTTCACCTAACGACATTGCCGCAGCTTTGGCTCATGTTCCGAGCGATGTGTTCGATGCCGAAATCTTCACGGTTACAATCGGAGAAGTAGCTAAAGCCATCTGTAACTTAAAACAATCTTACTCTCCTGGTCCCGATGGAATTCCTGCCGTTCTTCTGAAAAAATGTACTGATAGTCTGGTATCACCGCTTACCACTATTTTAAATCTTTCTTTGCAACGACATCAATTTCCCTGCAGCTGGAAAGAATCGCTTATGTTTCCAGTATTTAAGAAAGGTGATAAACGTAATGTGGGAAATTATCGTGGAGTTTCATGTTTGTGTGCCTGCTCCAAAGTGTTTGAAGCCATTATTCATCATCATCTTATGTTTAGCTTGAAAAACTACATTTCTACTGCGCAGCACGGATTTTTTCCTGGTAGATCTGTTTCAACAAATTTATTAGAGTTCACATCATTTTGCCTTCGCGGCATGGATCGGGGCCTTCAGATCGACGCTGTCTATACGGACCTCAAAGCTGCCTTCGATCGTGTTGATCACGGCCTACTTTGTACCAAGTGCGACAAACTCGGAACTGCAACTGGAATGGTGGCATGGCTAGACTCGTACTTGCGGAATCGTAAGATTGCCGTTGAGTTGGGCACATCGCGATCTACCTGGTTTAGTAACAGTTCAGGGATCCCACAGGGTAGCATCCTGGGACCGCTACTTTTTTCGCTGTTCATTAATGACGTTACAAAAGTTTTACCACCTGGCACACGTTTATTGTACGCAGATGATACGAAAATTTTTAAACTTATCGAGACTGCTGAAGATTGCTGTAGGCTTCAATCGCTGATTGAACTTTTTAATGACTGGTGCCATCGCAACTATATGATGCTAAGCATTCCGAAGTGTACCGTGATCAGTTTCCAGCGCAAGAAACAGCCTCTCTTGTTCAATTACCACATTGCCGGTACATGTATACAACGTACCAATGTCGTCACCGATTTGGGTGTTTTGTTAGACACTCAACTAACATTCAGGCAGCATTTGTCGATGATTATCTCCAAAGCTAATCGTCAACTTGGTTTGATATTCAGAATTGGAAATGAGTTTGCTGATTATGGCACCATGCGAGCTCTCTATTGTTCATTAGTACGCTCTATTCTGGAAACTGCTTGCGTTGTTTGGGACCCGCATTATGAATTTTGGAGTCAGCGAATTGAGCGCATACAAAAACATTTTGTTAGAAGGATCTGCCGTACTTTGCCATGGAGAGATCCAGATCATTTGCCACCTTACGAAAGCCTCTGCTTGTTGATTGGAATATGCCCCTCTCGAGCAGCGCTGCAAGGAGATAATTGCCAGAATGACTCACAATATTTTGACTAGCCGGTATGATTGTCCAGCCATCTTGACGTTGCTGCAGTTGTATTGTCCCATTCGTCCTCGTCGAAGCCAGAGCCTATTGCAAACGAATTCGCACCGCACGAACTACGGCCAGAATGAACCTGTTCGCCGAATGGCCGTGCTCTTCAATCGATACTACGCAAATTTTAATTTTTAGTCATGTCTTGTATGTTATGAATTTTATATAATGTATGTTATTTTATACTTGTACTGTTGCCATGTATTATTTGCAAAAGATGTTGAGTTTTTATGCCAGCTTGAATGGTTGCATTCACGGCCTTTCAAGGTGGCTTTTCCCAACCATATAGTTTAGTATTTATTCATTAAGACTACTGTCGGATGAATTATTCAATAAATAATAATAATAATAATAATAATAATCAACTGATTCTAAGTAACTTTGTAAAAAAACTTTTTTGCAGACATTAAATATGGTTTCCAAAAACAGTCTTTCGATCTATGTTTTCAATTCAAATTCAAAAACAAAGTTTTCTTCGGTAACTTTAATCAAAAATACGCCAATTTCGACGAAAAAACATTGTCGATATACTGTACAGATGAAGAGTTTTCACTATTTCTATTTTAAAAATAGGCCCTTTCAAAATATTGATGTCTCCGTTTAGGGCAAACATAAATAATATTTTTTGGTATCATTTGAAAGAACAAATATTGTATAAACATTGTGAAGAAATACCGAAAGTTGCCTAAAATTAATTGATCTACAACTGTGCCGATGAATGTATACAATTATTTCTGCAAATAAAAAAGTTAGTTTTTTCATTTATTCGATTCTAGGACCACCCTAATTTTCATTTGCACATAAAAAATAGACTAAATATAAGAAACAAGTTCTAAGAAAAAAATTACTCTAAAACCACAAAATCGCATCGAAAAACTCATGTCCGCCTACATTTCCTTACTGTACCACTGTGCATTGTTGTTGAATTTCTGTGAGCGGGTGAACGACATTCTCACAAACGAAACTGAATTTACTCAATTTTAGATTTAGTTGACTCAATTTCATACTTTCACAGAAAACACCTCAAATCATGTGAAAAGAATTACTTGTTGCAGATTTCGTACACCCAACGCAAACGGGGAACATTTTATTACTTTAGGGCAATTTTTTATTACTTTTTATGTCTTATGGCTGCGCATTATACACAAAAAGTAATAAACAAAAAGTAATAAAAATTATGACGGCCACACGCTTGTATGTGTTTCTGTAAGAGAAACATACAACCAAGCACCGCAATGCATGTGTTAGCAAGATATTCCGGAATTTGTGCTGATTCGTCCGAGGGTCCGTTATTAAAAAACAATGTTTTTTAATAGACCACGAGTTGGTCTTTCCGGAATTCAATTTATTGTTCAGTATGACTGACCACGATACACGAAAAACGAGATTTCGTAGTTGCAAAAGGTATGTATTCTATCTTTGAGCGTTTAATTGCGACTGACTCTATACCCTACTCCTTAGACTTCCTTCTACTCCATAGCTGCTGAACGTAGCGCAAGGAGAGATCTATTGATCTCGTTAAAGAGACTAATAACGAGAGCGATAACGAGGGATGTTTCCTGTTCAGCCTAGCTTAGACTTGTCGTTTTTGTGATAGGAAGATTTTTGTATTCACATAGGGTAATGCGTTTGAATTTTGTACGTGTATACCAACTTAACTTGTAACTTAAATCTAATGCCGTAACATGCCGGGCCACGTTGAAAGGTACTTTCAAAATTATTCAGCCAAAGGATTTCCAATAGTTGCTTCAAGCTGGTTACATTGGTGGTGAAGATTGTGACGTCTCAGATTGCGGTTGTTGTGCTGGTTCATCATCTATTGGGAGTGGGCAGATTTCGGTGACCGCCCGTCGATAAACGCCGTTTGAAGTCCGAACATCAACCACTCTCACGTGGCCGTCACGCCCAGGAAATGTCTGATCGACTCGTGCGAGATTCCATCGCATAGGAGAAGTGGAGTCCTTTTTCAGCAAGACGAGTGTTCCCACCTTGATGTCTGGTTGCACCATAGGCCAACGTTGTCTGTTTTGAAGCTGTCCAATGTAGTCACGAGACCAAACCTTCCAAAACTGTTGAACCTTTTGTTGCATCTTCTGAAAAGAATTTAAGCGATTAAGTGAAATGTCGCTCAAATCTGGTTCTGGAATTGAGTATAAGGGTTCTCCCACAAGAAAGTGTCCTGGAGTCAATGCGACGACGTCAGCAGGATCCGAAGATAACGGTGTGAGGGGTCGCGAATTCATCATTCCTTCGATTTGTGTCGTAAGGGTGTTGAAATCATCGATGGTTAATTGCGTGTCCCTCATAATGCGGTACAAGTGATGTTTGTAGATTTTGACAGCTGACTCCCACAATCCCCCGAAGTGGGGCGATCGGGCTGGGTTGAAGTGAAATCGTATGCCAGTCTCGCTGCAGAAGCTGCCCGTGGGATGTGAAGAATGCATTTCGTCAAATTGTTGTTTATGCTCCTGAAGAAGCCCGTTGGCTCCGGCAAACGTGCGAGCATTATCGCAGTACAAATCTAGTACTCGCCCGCGACGCGAGGTGAACCGCCTAAGAACGTTATTGAACGACGCCGACGATAAACCGTATACCATTTCGATATGGACCGCTTTGGAGGCCATGCACACGAAAATCGCGTCGAATATTTTAACCGACGTTCCACGGCGACTGGGCGGACGGACGTAAAATGGCCCACAATAGTCCACGCCGGACTTCAGAAACGCGCGCGACGGAGTCACTCTAGCTGCTGGTAGCGGTCCAATAATTTGAGTGATACTCGATGGCTTGCAATGAAAACATATCAAGCACTTCTTTACAATTTTTCGTGCTAAATCTCTGCCTCTAACAGGCCAGAATTTTTGACGCAGTATAGACAATAGCAGTTTTGGGCCAGAGTGGAGTGTTTTAATGTGCACGTTGGTGGCAATCAAGGTAGTTAGGTGATGATTCTGTGGTAGAACGATTGGATATCGAGTGTCGAACGGAATTTCATTATTACACAGGCGGCCATACAGCCTTAGTAGGCCCTGCTCATCTAGAAAGGGGTTCCGAGTTTTCAAGTGCGATTTGAAATTGAAGTTCTAATTTGATGGTCCATTATGCAGTTTCAAGAAGCGGATTTCAGCGGCAAAACATTCTTCTTGCGCTTGCTTGACAAGTAAATTCAGAGAGTTATCCAGCTCAGCTGGCGAAAGGGGACCTTGCAAACGAGGCTTGGTGCGACAATTGTGTATAAATCTTAGTATCCAAGCAATCTTGCGTTGTAATGGGACTAGAGTTGAATGAGCAGCAACAAATGAAAGCATTGAAGGCTGAGAAACGACGACAAGTGATATGATCTCTTTGCTTTCTTTCTCTCGAGCTTGTAAATGCAACGGCGAAAGCTCCACAATGTTTTGTGGCCAACAGCTTGAATCGTTGTTTAGATAAGAAGGACCGTGCCACCAGAGTTCTTCGTTAATTATGCGAGATGGGAGTACTCCACGAGAAATATGGTCTGCAGGGTTCATTTCAGTTGGAACATGACGCCACATAGAGCCTCTTGTCAAGCGGTGTATTTCAGCAATTCTATTGCTAACGAAAACCTACCACGGTGCGGATGATGTGGCTAGCCAATGCAAAACAATGCTTGAGTCCGTCCAAAAGGTGATGGGGCACTGAACATTAGTAGAGCTTCGTATACAGTCAGCTAGCTTTGATGCCATGACCGCTCCGCACAGTTCTAGACGAGGTATCGTAAGCTTGTCGGGAGGACAAACTTTTGACTTTGACATGAGAAGATTCGTTGTGATAGTTCCATCGCGATTTGGTGATGTAACATAAATGCAGCATCCGTATGCTCTATCGGAAGCAACTAAAAAAACAGTGCAGTTGAAGATCAGTATAACCGGTTAACATTACATGTCGAGGGATTCGAAGATTGCTCAGCTCCTGCATTTCCTCTCGAAACATTTTCCACCACGTCTGAAAGGCTTGTGGAAGCTGTTCATCCCACTCGAATTTGTTTAACCATAGTGATTGCAAGAAGATTTTCACAGAGACAATGACTGCCCCGACAAGTCCCATCGGATCAAACAAGCGGGACATTTCGAATAGCACAATGCGTTTAGTAACTGGATTCGAATCAGTCAGTACAGGAACTTTGAAACCAAAACAATAAGATTGCGGATGCCACAGTAAGCCAAGTGTTTTCACGATGCATGATTTGTCAATTTCGAGATTGTCTTGTTGGTCATGGAGTGTCTCGGGAATGTGCCTTAGAATTTCGGGATCGCTGGAGCTCCATTTTCGTAGTACAAAACCTCCTGCATGAAGCAGATCATTAAGCTGTTTACATGTTTCACTAAGCCGATCCTTGTCGTCATCTCCGGTCAAACAATCATCCACATAAAAAGCGCGAGGCTAGAGGGTAGTTATCTGTTTCGTCGTCTGCAAGTTGATTCAGAACTCGTGTGGCCAGGAATGGAGCGCAGGCGGTGCTATACGTCACAGTTCTGAGTTGATAGGTTTGTAAACGATCCGTTGGATTATTCCTCCAGATAATCTGTTGCAACGGTCGGTCCTGCTGATGTACAACAATTTGCCTGTACATTTTTTCGATGTCAGCTGTGATGACATATTTTGGTAATCGAAAATTGAGAATTATGGAGAGGAGTGTAGGTTGTACTGTAGGGCCTACGTAGCATAAGTCATGCCGCGATAGGCGATTTGATGATCGACAAGATCCATCAAAAACAACTCTAATTTTAGTTGTTTTACTGTCCGGTCGCAAAATTGCATGGTGTGGGAGGTAAAAATGCAGCAATGAGAGGTTCGGTGACACTTCCTCCATGTGTCCCAACGCTTGATATTCAGACATGAATTGGTGGTAATCTGAATGAAGCTGAGTGCTAGCCGATAGCTTTCTCTCGAGTAAATGAAATCTTCTTTCAGCGATCGGTAACGACTCACCCATAGTCGATAACAATTCCTCATGAATCGGCAATCGAACGACATATCGACCGTCAGGTGCTCTTGAGTGAGTCTTGCGAAAATGGTTCTCACAGCATTGCTCATCCAGTGAAAATGATTTTCCTCCGTCAAAACTTTCTACTTCCCAAAACCTTTGCACGGCTGCCGTTAATTTGTCGACCGTCATTGCAGCATTGCAGACTGCCGTTCTAATCGGATTACGCTGTGTGTGATCACCAGCAACAGCGTAGCCAAACACTGTTTTGTGTAGAATAGGTAGTTGTGGCCCAAGACTAATTTGATCGTTTTCCAATAACGAGAAAAACCACTGGATACCAATTATCATGTCTATACCGTGAGCGAGATGGAAGGTTGGATCGGCCAACGGCAGTTCCTTCGGGATTTCCCACTTAGAAACATCCACATCAACAGACGGCAGAATTCTCGTCACACTGGGAAGGATTAAAAATTCGATATTTGCGTTGAATTGGTTCACTCTCGAAGCAAGATTGATCGTAACCGACTGGGTTACACGTTGAATACTATTTCCAATTCCATATACATCAATTTCCGATACTGTGCGCTTGAACCGTAGCCTTTGTGCGAGATATTCGGTTACGAAATTGCGCTCAGATGCAGAGTCTAGTAGAGCATGAGCGAGAATATAGGTTCCATTGATATCACGAACCTTGACATAGACTGTCAACATAAAGACAGTTGTGTTAGTCTTTTTCATACTCATGACTAGATAGCTAGTAGTGTGTGAAGAACCATGAGCCGAGCCTGACGGTTCCGGCGACGACGGAATGAACGAAATCGATTTATTATGGCCCCCCGACGACGAGCGATCGCGTCCCATTAACCGAGGGATGCTGTGCGCTTGATCGACAATGCACAGATCTACCGACAACGACGACTCGACGACCGCAGCCGATTGTGAGGATGATCGAGTTTGAGCAAGGGTATTAGTGCTAGTTGTGCTATCAGCTACTTGAACAGTCAGCGCGGCAGACGTGTTTAAATGCAACATGGTATTATGACGTTTGTTGCATTTTCGACATGATCCAGCAGAGGTACAATCTTTCAATAAATGTGACGGTTTTAAGCAGTTCAAGCAGAACCCGTGCCTCTTCACCAAGTTGAAACGTAATTTTGGCGAGAGCTTGACGAAACTCTCACAGCCACTGAGAGCGTGTGTGCCTCTGTGGCAAGCTGCACACGCTTTAGCATCTTCATTTGCTATGACAGGATGAGATGATACATTTATTCGATGATACTTTGGTTCTGGCTTACCGCTAGCATTTGACGACTGGGAGAGCGTTAGTGATTGGAGAATTCGAAAGCGTTTGTGTGTAAATTTGATCAAATCATTATTGGTTGGTCGAGAATCATCATCCAAATGATTTTCCCACTCCTTTTGCGACACAGCATCGAGCCGACTGCTCAATAGCTCAACCAAAAAGGAGTTCCAATGATCCTGTGGGTCTCCTAATTTGTTTAACATGCTAAGATGTTTTTCGAACGCAGTGCAGACGAAGACTCTCTTTTGAGAGATGGAGAGGAGAGAAGTGCAGATAGATTTTGTTTGATCAGATAATGTTTGTTATCGAATCGTTTTCTGAGCAAATCCCATGCAATCATATAATTGGCTGAACTCACAGCCAGTGACTGTACCAAACGAAGAGCATCTCCCTTCAAAACAGCCTTCAAGTATTGAAATTTTTGTATTGGCGACAACTGAGTGTTACTGTGTATGAGAGTATTGAACAAGTCATGGAAATTCATCCATTCATCAAAGTCGCCCTTGAATCCTGGGATTTTGATCTCAGGCAATCGGACACCGAACGTTTGAGTAGGTGGAGCAGTAGGCGAGGTTGGTAGGGGGGAGGATACATCTGTAACTGCTGCTAGCTTATTCGACAGGGATCCTTTTAACTCGAAATATATTGTTTCAAACTCAACACGCTCATCAGCGAGCTCGTCACTGATCTCGTGTTCACATTCGATTTCAGCTTGGATTTCATTAAATTCGTCCCAAAGTGAATCAAGCTTTTCAATGCGAAATTTGATTTGCGGAAAGTCTCGCTCGAACACGAAATTAGCGTCATACTCCTTTATCAATTTAGCCGAACCAATGATGTTACTGCGGCGCACCAAAAGCCGCTTAACCTTCTTTGTATCCCCTTTCATAGTACGGCAACCTTTACGAGTTTTAACTGCGCCGGCTGGTACTTTAGCCAACATTCACTCTTCTTTATTCAGTGATATAAATATAGGCACTCACCTGAATTGTAGTTGGGAGTTTACCTGTGCTCACTTGGCTAACCTGTTACCACGTGTCCTACTACGCTCGGTTTTACGTCCAAAATCCTCCAAAATTATTCAATGCGTTCCACGTGTGGCGAAGTATTGGTTCCTGTGACTGATCCGAAATGGGCGTCAAGAGCCTTGTTGAGTATATTCCAATCCACTCCTGTAGTGATGATTGGCCGAGTTGACCAGCCGCTAACCTCCAAAGTGTTACGCCAGCGATGAATCAGCAAACGAACAAGTCCCGGGTTTCAGCACCAAATTTATGTTCCGGAATTTGTGCTGATTCGTGAAACAGTGTTTTTTAATAGACCACGAGTTGGTCTTTCCGAAATTCAATTTATTGTTCTGTATGACTGACCACGATACAGGAAAGACGAGATTTCGTAGTTGCAAAAGGTATGTATTTTATCTTTGAACGTTGTTATATTGTTTGACTATGACTTCCTTCTACTCCATAGCTGCTGAACGTTGCGCAAGGAGAGATCTATTGATCTCGTTAAAGAGACTGGTAACGAGAGCGATAACGAGGGATGTTTCCTGTTCAGCCTAGCTTTGACTAGTCGTTTTTGTGATAGGAAGATTTTTGTATTCACATAGGGTAATGCGTTTGAATTTTGTACGTGTATACTAACTTAACTTGTAACTTAAATCTAATGCCGTAACACAAGACTTCACTTGCTGCATTTGTATTGATGCAACGATCTGGTTCATTTTTCCCCTTCATCCACACATAATCACAATCTCAACCGTCAACCTCAAGTATCTAATTAAAAACACTTTCGTTTCGTCCCCTAGTATTTACTTGAAATGGAAATATGTAATACTGTCTGACCAGAGTTGCCGAAGTTGCGAATATTGTTCTGGATGGACACAAGTTTTGTATTTCCAAACAGGTCCAAATGAGTTTCCATGAACCAATGATTATGTGCTGTAGATAGCTTGCAAGAAAGCAAATGTTTTTGTTTTTCTCTAACGCAGTCTACAGATCGTGATATCATTTAAAGGCGCATTTCAAGTCTTTGAAATCATCAACGTTTGCATACTCTATGACGGGGAAAATGCTGCTTGGCAGCTCTTGTCATATTTTTTCGCTACTCCGTATGCATGCCACGAGCGAACTAGTACACGCACACCGGATGAATTGGAGTTAGCAACAAGCAAAAACGTTATCGCAATTTCACCAGACGAGTTGAGACCATTCCGGAAACCACAACAGTCTTTCCCAGACCACCCAAACGATATCTACAGGAAATGCAACGTAAGCATAACACCATCGATTAGCTATCAGCATGCATACAAACACCCCCTTTGTTCTAGACGGAGCTAATCACAACGCGAGGTTTCTTCGTAGGTTAAGAATCAATTGTAAATCAGTTCTTACTAAGCATCAAATAAAGAAGGAGCTCAGCTCCGATTAAAAATATATGTTTTCGACTTTCTCCTAAAGGAAGTCTTAACTTTGGAGATTGAAGAAACTTGTAAAGCCTTTGCCAGGCTGAACGCCAACACGATCGATGGGGCGTAGGTTAATGAACAGCTCTATTTACGGCTGTTTATTTACCTACGGAAAGAATTTCGCCCGATCGCTCGCGTTGGCATTCAGCCTAGCAGAGGCCTCACATACGCAACATATGCGACTCTGTGTGATTTTTTTTTTACTTGAGACGGAAAAGGAGCATTTTTCGACAGAGAAAATTTCGCATGTAGTTGAAACGACCATTATTAGATAGTCGTACTCCCGTAACACGTGCTAAATATATGACAGTATGTGTTGTTACTCGACTGGTGAAGAATTTTATTGCCTTTTAAGTAATGGATTTGTTACCTAAAAGGCAATTTTGCGCTATTGTTTCTAAAGTAATAAGAAAAAGTTTTGCGTGTACGTATATTGTTTGTATGTAAAAAATATGTTGCAGATTTCGTGCGTATATTGTTTGTATGTAAAACTAACGCCATTCCGGGAATTAAATATTGGTAATATAATAGATGTAGCTTATCGAGGCAAAAAGAAGAAATATTCAAATAATCAGGCCACGACGTGTAAATGGTAAACAGTGTAACTTCACTAGCTCAGATCAATCACGGGAAGCAACTACGAAATGTGCGGCCTTCAAGCTCAAGCTCAATAATCAGGCCACGAAGTGTACTATTAAATGAATGTTTCAATTACCTCGTGGAAAAGGTAAAAGGAAAAACCGCACAATGGTTGTCAATAGTCCTATATGGTTGTTGTGCAACTTTTAGCTTAGATAACACTTGAATGTTCTATCAATTTACCAATTAAAGCATGGATACATATAATGTGTAATTGGTTTAAAAGCATTATTATATTGTATATAAGAGATATTCAACAAAACAAACATAATTAGTGATAACAACTGTTATGCAAAAACTATCATTTAATGTTTAGTTTTCTTCGTTTTAAAAGTATTTTTTTTTGTTTTTTTTTATCCCTCCGAAATCATTGCTCTTGAGTTCTAATCTTCTAATTCATTACTTGCAGCTTTGCTTTAACCAGCATATTTATGTATTTACTAGCTGACCCGGCAAACTTCGTCCCACCTATTTTTGTGTTTAATTTAATAATTTTTAACATTCCAAATTCCTTGAATTCTTGCGATTTGTTTATATATGGTTTGAAATTATTGGTTTTATCGGAATGACAACATCCTCGACTTTGCTATTAGTACATCACCTCTATTCCGGAAACACTCATATTGGGTGGTATTCAGTTATTTTCGTTGTTTGCCAGAAACTGAAAGTGGTCATCTTCGAATTCAAGATCGTGTACAAGGTCAATGCTTGGCTTCTATACATTATTCCGATTTCGGGAATATTCATATGCAGTAGCATTCGGCTGTTTCCCAGAAAATGTCATCTTACAATTCAAAATGGTGTCTGAGGTCAATTTTCAGCTCCATGCATCATTCTGGTTAAAGAAACACTCATATTGGGTGGTATTTGGTCACTTTAGGCTATTCCAGAAACCGAAAGTCACCACCCTGGATTTCAAAATGGCATTTGGAGACAATTTCTGGCCCCTGAGCGTCATTATGGTTAAAGAAACACCCATAATAGGTGTTATTTAGTCATTTTCGGCTGTTTTCCAGAATCCTGAAGTCACCATCTTAGAATTCATAATGGTGTCTGTGGTCGATTCTAGCTCCTGTGTATTCTGGTATCGAAGCATCTCATATTGGATGGAAATCGTCCGGTTGAAGAAACACCCATATTGGGTGGTATTTGGTCACTTGCGGCAGTATCCCATTAACCGGAAGTCGTCATCTTACAATTCATAATGTTGTCTGAGGTCGATTTGTAGCTTCAGTGCATCATAACAATCCCGGAAATCATTCTGGTCAAAAAACACCCATATTAGGTGGTATTTGGTCATTTTCGGCAGTTTTCCAGTCACCGGAAGTCGCCATTTTACAACTCAAAATGTTATCGGAGGTCGACAAACGTACAAACCGTGGAACACCACCCATAGATTGCCTCATACATAGGCGAACTTTATTATTATAAAATATTCGGTCGAGTCCACTTCACAATAATATGTGCATTTTTTCAGTGTACCCATTAGGGTAACATTATTGTCAAAAGTTACTCTTTTTCGCATGTCGTGTAGAACAAAATCAGAAGTGGCGCACCTAGCGGTCGAAAAGGTGACTAACGCTTCTGTCATTTTCAATTTGTCTTCATAATTTCACGTAAGTGAACTATATTGGTATTCAAGATATTTGGTTTAATCCAGAAAGGTATAGCCATCCAGACTAGGCTTGTACTTTTGGATTATCATCAATCCGGCGGCGTTTTATACTGCGTTTTGGCCCAACTGGTGTACTAAGTATCGGCCAAACGGAATGGGATGGCATACAACTGAAGCTGTCGATTTTTCTACTTAGTGCCTCAACAACGTTGGAAAGCTGCTGGACTTGCATCGGTAGGTCAATCGGAATTGACGACTCGGGAGACGAAACCGTTGTAGGTTAAGTGACAGTAATATAACAACGAATGCTGCGGCCGTTCATTTCTCTTCTGCATGTAGTGCACAAAAGTAAAAGTTTTCCTTGAGCAAAAGCTTCCTTTATGCAAATAGCCCTTGCAGAAACCACAGTGCATTGGCTCGAGATCATTAATTTCTTGCTTGCACTCGCCGCAATGTTTACGTTCCATTTCACTTTATAGGTTATTCGTTCCCACAGTTCACAGTGGCAAGCAATAACAAACGACTCAACGAAGTGTTTTGGCGGCAAGTTGAAAGTGCTTTGGCACTGCAAACACTAAGCACAATTACTAAAAAAACGTCCTATTTCACAAAAAAGCATAGATTTTATCCTGCTGTCACAACATTCACTTGCGAAATAATAACAAAACTTGAAACACTTACATTATAGAATAAATCTGACAGGGATGGGGGAGCTGTTCTCCTGGGAGAGCAGCTTGCCTGAGCGTCCCCAGCTTAGGGGCAGCTCAAACAGCGACTGATCCGAAGCGGACGGCTGAACTATGAAATGCGGTGTCTCGCCAGCTACACCTAAGACGGCAGCCCTGTCGCGAGACTAGGCATCGCAGTCCTAGTAAGGCAGCATACTGAAAATAAACATACTACGAACAATCCAGAGAATGATACGAATCGGAACAATCGTTATAGACCTAGGCAAACGAAAGAGAACAACGATTGGAAACTTGGTACATGGAATGTTAGGACTCTGCTCGAACCGGCACGCGCGGGCATCTTGGCCAGAGAGCTACGGAAGGCAAAAAAGGAGATAGCAGCCATACAAGAGGTGTGTTGACCTAAACCCGGAGAACGTGAATTCCGGGCGGTTGAACCGACCGTGGGTACTTCTTCCAAGTTTCACATCTACTACAGTGGCGGCGATAAAGCGGAACGGGGCGTCGGTTTCGTGCCACTTGGAAACCAAATGAAGCGTGTTATTAGGTGGAGGTCTATTAATGACCGTCTATGCGTATTGAGGATTAAGGGCAGGTTCTTCAATTACAGCCTTATCAACGTGTACGCGCCGACAAACGATAAAACCAACGACGTAAAGGAGGCGTTCTATGAGCTCTTTGAGAAAACGTATGGAGAGTGCCCACAGCACGATATAAAGATCGTCATCGGAGATACGAACGCACAAGTCGGACGAGAGGAGTTCTTTCGTCCCGTTATTGGTAGGGAAGGCCTTCACTCTTCCACCAACGACAACGGCTTGAGGTTAGTAAACTTCGCCGCGGCCAGGGAATTGGCCATCTGTAGTACGCATTTTGCACGTCTAAACATTCAGAAGCACACCTGAAGACACACTATTGGAGAGGCCTGCTCTCAGATCGAACACACGCTGATTGACGGCTGGCACTTTTCAGACGACATAGATTTGCGGTCCCTTCGAGAGCCAAACATCGACTCGGATCACTATCTCGTGGTAGGCAAGATTTGCGCCCAGTTGTCCAACGTATTTAAATCGAGAACGGCGAGGAAGATACATCTGGACATCCAGAGGTTATCAGCGGAAGGAGTTGCTGCATAGTATACTCGGAAAGTTTATAGACGGATCGGTAAACCAGCTGGAGTGGACATGAACGAGCAGTGGAAGCATATCCATGATGCGGTCAGCAAAACTACGCGAGAAGTCATGACAACGGGAACCACGCGTAGTGGGTGGTTCGATGCTGAGTACCTAGAGGTGACGTAGAAGAAGAACCGAGCCTACGCCAACACGTTAGAAGTAGCTAATCGTGTAACGCGTCAGATACGGGAGAAATACCGGGAGGCAAGAGCTGCCGAAAAGAGGCTTCATCGCCGTAAGAAACGTTAGCACTACGATCGCGTCCTCGCGGAGGCGGAGAATTGCTTCACACGAGGAGCTTCTATAGAACGATCAACGGAATCAGAAACCGGACCGTGCCAGTGCCTGCCATGTACAATGACAGGGAAGGTAACCTGATTACCGATAAATCGCAGGTGGCCAGGCGTTGAAAGCAACATTTTGAAGTGGTGTTGAATGGAAGGTAGGAGAGTCGTTGAGGGGAACACGATAGATATAGGGGAGGACGGACAAGCTGTCGACTCCCAACATTGGACGAGGTGAAGAATGCTTGCAAAGAACTAAGGAACCACAAAGCCGCTGGGAAGGACGGCTTACCGGCCGAACTTTTTAAAGTTGGAAGCGAGCGTTTGTGTAGTGCAATTCACCAGATTATCCTAAGGGTATGGTCTGAGGAACAACTACCTACGGACTGGTTGGAAGGACTCATATGCCCTATCAAGAAGGGACATAGGCTCGACTGTAGTAATTATAGAGGCATAACCCTCCTCAATTCCGCCCACGGAATTCCTTCCCGTATCTTGTTCCGGCGTCGGTTTCATCATGCGTCAGGACAGCGGGCGAATTTTCGGACGCGTTTGTGATGTTGGATGGTCTGGAGCAAGGCCACTAGCTCTCGAACTTGTTGATCAACATAGCTTTGAAAGGGCAATACAAAGGGCAGGTGTGCAGAGGAGCGGCACCATCATCACTAAGTCTCACATGCTTCTGGGCTTAGCGGACGACATTGATATAGTTATTGTTAACCGTAGAGCAGTCGAGAAGGCCTTTGCGGCTCTCAAAAGGGAAGCTGCGAGAATTGGACTCACCATAAACACTGCCAAAACGAAGTACATGGTGGCTGGCAGAGAGCGTGATAGTTCTACGTGTGTTGGGGCTGCGGTGGACACTTTCGAAGTGGGCGACGAATTTGTTTATCTTGACATGTGACAACGAGGTGAGCCGCGAGGTGAAGAGGTGGATGCGGTGGCGAATAGGGCTTATTACGGATTGCGAAGACAGCTTAGGTCCCGCAGCCTACAGATCTGTACGAAATTTGCAATCTATAGGACTCTGATTCTCCCGGTGGCGCTCTATGGACATGAATAGTGGACGTGAAAGGAGGCCAGTCGACGAGCGCTTGGGGTCTTCGAGCGTAGAATCCTGCGATCAATACACGAAGGCAAACTAGAGAACGGGGTGTGGCGCAGGCGCATGAATCACGAGATGTACGAAGCATACAAACACGCTGACATTGTCAAGCTAATAAAACACGGCAGGTTATAGTGGGCTGGCCATGTAGCACGGATGGCGGATGAGCGACCAGTAAAGATAATATTTAGCAGAGAACCGGATAGAGGCCGACGACTTCGAGGCAGACGTATTCTGGATTCGGCATAGGATCTTAACGATCTGTCGCCATAAAAGTAGAGTAAAAGTAAGTAGTTGGTTTCCAAAGACTATTAAACAGAGTACCCGCTCTATTCGGTTTTAATTTATCTCGCATGCTTTTTCGTCCGTTCCGTTGAGACATCGTTTTTGGATCTCTTTTACCGGCTACTGATTCGATGCACATTAATGAATCCATTAGTAATTGAAAATTCGAGAGGTTGGTCGACTTTCATTCTCAAACTAGATTCATAACTCTATATCTTGACTTCATGTCTCAATAGATATCAATCCTTCTTCATTCGTTCCTTCAAATGTCGCATCATCAAATACTATGATAAATTTTCCGACGCCACCGTGAAAGAAGACATTATTGTTATCCCGGATCAATTGCTACCGTAAGAGAACCCCAAGCTTTTTTCGAGTTTAAACATGTTAGTTGCAATAAAATGTTTTATACTGACGGAATTCTAGATGAGTTCACTGGCTTCGGTGTTTTCCACGAAAATTTTACCGTCTCCTACAAACTCGTTGCTCCTGCTTCCGTGTAAGTCGCAGAACTTGCTGCCATTCAGTACTCTCTTGGGATCATCGAAACCATGCCCATAGACCACTACTTCATCTTCACAGACAGTCTCAATGCCATCGAGGCTCTGCGATCGCTGAAGACTGTGAAGCACACCCCGTATTTCCTAGGAAAAATACATCAGTTTTTAAGCGCTTTAACAGATAAAATTTACCGGGTTACCTTAGCGTGGGTCCCTTCTCATTGTTCCATTCCGGACAATGAAAAGGCTGACTCTCTAGCTAAGGTCGCGTCTGATGGCGATATTTATGATAGACCAATTGCTTATAATGAATTTTATAGCATTTTGGGTCAGGAAACACTTAATAAATTGCAATCATCATGGAATTCAAATGAACTGGGACGGTGGCTACATTCCGTTTCTCCTAAGGTATCGACAAAAGCATGGTTCAAGGGGTTGGCTGTGGGTCGGGACTTCATTTGCGCTATGTCCAGACTTATGTCCAATCACTACACGCGAAACACGCACCTCTTTCGTATAGGATTTATAGACACTAGTCGCTGCATTTGTGGCGATGGCTACCATGACATGGAGCGTGTTAGGTCCGACTTTATTTGACCCGAGGAAAACAACCGAATGTTCCCGTAAGAGACATTCTGGGAAGCGGTGATCTCCTATACATGACACAGTTATACTGTTTTTCTAAAAAAATGCAGACATTAAAATTTAAAATTGCTCTGTCTATTTGTCAGATTCAAGATACAGATACTCTATGCTGAAGACACGGCAGCCAAGAGCCTGCATCTATGTTACATAAACATTTCAGATGAATAACCGTTCTAAAACACAACATTATTACTCTATCAGTTGACCAGTGAGTTATAAAATTGTTTAAAGTCGAAATTGTGCATCCCTCCTCTCACCTTAAATCCCCACACGTAGTCGGCCGCGAGAAATAAAAAAATGTCTTCCTCTTCTTCCTACTAATCCAAAATTAATACGAATTGTGTTTGGCTCAGTAAAACATAAAATGTAGCGTGCCGTGTCAAAAAATATTTAAACAAAAAATCGCCGACGAATTTATGAAATCAATTTGTAAAAACAATCTTTAATAATACCCAATCAAACGATTATAACAAATGTATAACACAAATACAGTGCTTTTTCGATTTTATCACGGTCAAAAAAAATTTGACGCAACCGTGAATTTAGCGAAATGATAAAAATTTAATTTTTTGTGTTGGATTCAATTGAAATTTATGATATTTTGAGTAAAATGATGCACTTTCATGGTTGAAGGGGATATAAGTTCAAGATACAAATGAATAAACAAGAAAAGGTTAGTTTATGATGTTTTTCTCCATTACATTTTCGCGAACTTTCTCCCGCCTATCATACATGCAATATCAATATGATTTGTACTGCCCATTCTTTGGCATAGCTAGTAGAATCTAATGCTTGTTTATGTAAAATTGTGGAACCGCTAGATTTTATAATTTTTCAAATCCACGCTCTATGAGGACCAAACTGTAGGGTTATTTGAGTTGTTAACAGATTTTTTTTCTCAACTGCTCGAATAAAACGTAATTTTTGCTTCGAAGTCAATGAAATACCTATTTGACGGTTCATTTTTCTCAAAATTATGACACAAATTATTTGTAACAGATTTGACACTTGGTTGCCTCAGAAAATTGATCAAATAAATTGAGTTCATGAAACTATACACATGCAAGGACACAAGGCACAAGTGAAAATGATGTTTCGAATGCATTTTCTACTACTGGAAGTGCATTATTCTTGATTTAACCTTTTTTAAAAAAAAGCGTGATATAAACGAAAAAAAAACGTGAGAAAATCGAGCGTGAATTTAGCGAACAGTGATAAAAACGACTGTTGATAAAAGCGAAAAAGCACTGTATATCTAAACTTAATAGAAATAACAAAGCCTGTAATATTCTTGATATGCCAGAATGATAAAAAGTACAGAATTATATCAAATTCTGTTATCATACAATGAATGTTCGAAAGTGTGTTTTTTAAAAGCATACTTATAACAAAATTTGTTATTAAATAAGCAAAATATTGTACATTCTAACTAATTCTGATCTTTTTATGCCAAAAACCTTATGAAACTTGCTATAATTCGTAATAGTAATCAATAAGTAATTTTGATATTTTAACTATTAACGAGACCAAGTTTAGAACACATGTTGATACAAAAAACAGGCGGGTTGTGTGCAAAGCCACAACCGCAAGGTTGAAGTAGAATACTTTTACAAGAAAGATAACCCGGCTGCTTGCGTGTCAGTCATTTTTTCTAGTAAATAAACGTTGACTAGTCAAATCAATCGAATTTTGCGCTTCAACAAGGATTGACCATTTTCAATAATATAGTTAGTTGCTTGTCATGGTTGGGGCTTGACAAATTTTAAATTTTGAGAAGAAATTTTTTCGAATGAGATAATTCAGTACGTTTTGAGACACGGAGATGAAGTAAAATTTATAACTTTTACAAATTCAAAAATGTGAATTAACTTATTAGAAAATATTAACTCTTCAATCAAGTTTTTATTTCATCCTAAAAAGGGCAATTTGTTGTTCATTTTAATATCGGATGAGATGTCGATCACATCTTGGCGTTATCACTGACAGTGCGAATAAAGTATTCCTTGTGATAAAATAAACAGTGAAAAACTGATTTAACACTCAAAACTAGACGGCTCATGTGTTGTCAAAACGAGTCAACTTTTCATTGAATGTATTTACTAGTGCCCGCTATCGCACAGAGACTGCATTTCACTAAAGTGCCTCACTACATCAGTTTGAAGCTGAGATCCGCTGCAACTAGTTCGCTATCAATAGCCATGTCACAGTTGTGGCCGCTATACGCTGCCATCGGTATCCACTGTCCCTGCATCAGCTGGCCCAGCTGCTATCGTTGCTGGAATCCGCTGCAACTAGTGCGCTATATCCATTGCTACGCCACAGCTGTGGCCGCTTTTCGCCATCGCTGGTATCCACTGCACTGCTAGTGCTGCTGCTAAGGGAGGACGACTGCTGTTGTCGCTGTCTAGAACTATTATGAGCGGCTTCGGCTGAAACAGGCTCTTTTATAGGCCAAATAGCATGTTTTAAATTGCAAGGTATATGATTCTGTCGACCGTGCTTGGGAAGCAATCATATAACGACCAATCGGAGGTCGAATTTTTCGTTTTGAAAAGGCTTGACTATTTTCAATAGTACAATAGTGTGAATAATAAAATTACAATTATCTACTTTTGGGAAGAATCTTAGAAGATTTTCCAATCTATTGCTGCAAGAACGAAGGAAATCCATCGAATACTAACCGATTTATTAGCATTTGAAATTGGACATATTTTTCACTTTTTTCGGTTTTAGATTTTCATTTCACATCTCTATGTAGCCGAACTTCCTGAGAGAAGTATTCTACTTCAAAAATCGTAACAATAAATCAAGGTTTGTTATAATCCTGATATTTTTGAGTGATCGGGTAACCCGATCAAATGATTATAACAAACGGGTAACACAAATATATCTGAACTTGATAGAGAAAACAAATTCTTGACATGCCAGAATGATAACATGTACAGAATTATATCAAATTCTGTTATCATACACTTGAATGATCAAAAGTGTGATTTTTAAAGTATATTTATAACAAAATTTGTTTTTCAATTACCATTCTAACTTAATCTGTTATTTTTCTGCCATAAACCTTACAAAACTTGCTATAAATTGTAATAATCAGTAAGTAATTTTGGTAGGAATTTTGATATTTTAACTTTTACCGGGACCAAGTTTAGAATAAAAGTTGAAACAAAAAGTTCGTATCAAAATATTAAGATTTGTTATAATCCTGATATTTTTGACTGATCGGAAAATTGTAAATTGTAATGTGATTTTATTATAGATACATACATGGTAGGGTTACACACTAATACTAATGAATGATTTCAAAATTATGTTTTTTTTAGACACTCCCCCTGAAATAATTTTCAACTTTATTGAACAGAACATTCATCCAGCAGCGTTTGCTTCTTTGAAATGTACAGCGTCTGGATCTCCCTATCCTCAGTTCACTTGGATGCTCGATTATCAACCCATAGTTGCTTCGATTCATCGTTATACTATTGATCAGTTTTTGGACGAAAATGGGAGAGTGACATCACATCTAAATATAACCCACGTTAGTGCTGATGATGGCGGGCTTTACGCATGTATTGCATCTAATACAATGGGAATTGCAACTGAAAAGGCTCGTTTAAATGTTTATGGTGAGTACGTCAAAAATCTCGTTTTTCCTGTCAACTAGTATTAATCATATTTGAATTCCAGGCCCTCCGTATGTAAGAGCTATTGGTTCAATTAAAGCAATTGCAGGAGACTTAAAAGAAATAAATTGTCCTTATTCTGGTTACCCTATCCAACAAATACATTGGTTACATAACGGGTTGAATATTAGCGCAAGTACGGAATATAGATTTAAGATGATAGTTCACAAAATACAGTAATTTTCAGATCCGAGGTACGCAGTGTCTGGTATTAACCATGGAGTAACGCTACGAATTCATCGCGTTGATGGAATTCAGGATAAGGGTACATACACCTGCATAGTAACTAGTCCAAATGGCGATGAAGCTCGGAGAGATATTCAACTTATTATCAACAGTAAGTTTTAGTGTTGACCAGTTTTTATACACTTTACGCCTGTTTATTGACTAAGTTTTTGTGTGGTTTTCTTAACCGTTAAAATCGTTAAAGTCAACAAACGCGTAGCGCCAGCCCCATGTGTCATGTACACTAATGGTCGGCTGGGCACTATCTAAAGATTGATAGTTAATTGTCACTTTTCTACTACAAGTAAAGTCTGGGATGTAGCTAGGCACACTACCCCAACTACTGATGTTTGAGTCTACTTGGACTTTACTACTATCCAGAGTAGCTGCCATCGAGGTGAAAATGACGCCATTGCTTTCGATTAGGATGCTGAGATTGCTTCTGCGAATGTACACGCAAAAGTTCAAGCTTTAATCGTCCAATGTGTTGTTCAATCCTCACAGAATTTGCTCTGACTTCGCACAACGAATGCGTGAAACGCATAACGCAAAAGTTGTACAAGGAATACATTGACAGAGATCAAAATCAGAATATGTATCATATACACAAAATTCATATTGTTTCGGTAAACTTCGGTTACGGGCGAACGATCAGTTTCGAGGCGCTTAAAAATCACTCTTCACTTTCGCGAGCCGGTATACGTATCAACGGCTCGTGCATCCCTAAAAATCGTCAGCTACCGAAACAGCCAATAGCGAGCCTTGTTGCCGCAGAAGTTATTGACGCTGGTCACAGAACAGATATGCAACTTAAAACAAAACTCTGCAGCAAATCGGTGTCCAAGCTTTTGCATTCATTTTTTGCTGTTCCATCCTAAATTGATTTAACAGTGCGTCGTTCGAACAGTTCGCTTCAATAGTTTAAACATGCACCGAAAAATATTTTTTTTGCTTCAATGACCAGGCAAAAAGGTTATCTTGAATAATTGAATCTATCAAAATCAAGTTGAGACAGGACCGCATTCAAGAGATCTTTAAAGCGGCAATTCAGTAACAATTCACAATCAACGTCAATAGAACAAATTAAACTAAAAATCTTTCAACCAATCAAACATTGTTCCCGCGCCAAAACTCCCGCCTCAGCTGGGCATTACTGTCATCCGTGAGTGACCAGCAGAGGCCCAAGCGACGCTGGTTTGCGCGCGATTATTTATACTTTGTTCTGGCTCGACAATGCTGCCGTCCGAGAGGCAGTCTATAAAAGCGCTCTCCACAGCATCGCCAGTGTTAGTCATTAGTGTTCATTGTAGTTAGTCGATAAGCGTACAGCGGCAGTGCCGTCGCGCTGCCATTGTACCGTCTTGAAGAAATGTACAAATATGATCGCGCACGGCCCTACGTTGTGCTTATTATTCGCCCTTTGGCATCACGAGAAGGCAATTAAGGCCCAGGGAGAAAGTTTCTTTCGCGCACCACGAAACGCACAAATTTTACGTAGCTACTGTACGTAGCTACTGTACCATATTTTACGTAGCTACTATACCTACATTTTTTCGCCTCGAACAGTCGTCGGGTGCGGACGCGTTTGCTTTTCGCTCCACAATTAACTTGTATAGTATACATTTTTTTTGTTTTTTTTTTTCACACCTTGACAACGTCGCGTGTTTTTGCTGACCATTCTTGTCATAAACTCGTAATTCTTCCGCTTAGTGTATTAACGTAAATAACCATGCCGTGCGGTGTAAATTCGTGCAGCATAAACGACGACCGCTTTCTTTGGAAGTGCGAGTTCTGCAGTAGAACTTACCATGCTGCGTGTATCGGCGTACAACGACACCGCGAACTTTTCATCACATCTTATATGGCGCCATTGTGTACGGAATGTCAAGAAATTCTCCGGAAGGAAGCTTACGTACGGAAGCTGCTTCATCAACAGGAGCAGCTTGTGGAGGCAATTCATCGACAGACGGACGCCAATCATCGCATTGCCGCGGATATGAAAAAATTCTGCTTAGTGTCAGAATTGTTCTACAGTATTGAGCACCTGCTTAATGTTGTCAAAGAAACTTTGTCAGCGATTAACAAAAGCAATCAAAACCTGTGCAGTGCGGTCGGGCAGCACATAAAGTCGTGTGACAAAAAATTGCACACGACATTGACCGGCATCAGCGAGTCGTTTTCAACGATGCCACAAAAAATACATAAATATTTTGACGAACGGCTCTCAAGCCTGACAAGCAATTTTATTAGTTCAATCACAGAGGCTGAGTCATTGAAACCTCATACAAATAACGACTCAAAACTTACTGAAATACTCGAGGAGGTGAAATTTGTCTCAGGGACTGTCTCGTTTTTCCTGTCTACTAGTATTAATCATATTTGAATTCCAGGCCCTCCGTATGTAAGAGCTATTGGTTCAATCAAAGCAATTGCAGGAGACTTAAAAGAAATAAATTGTCCTTATTCTGGTTACCCTATCCAACAAATACATTGGTTACATAACGGGTTGAATATTAGCGCAAGTACGGAATATAGATTTAAGATGATAGTCTCCAATCTTCAGGTGACCAACACATGCAGTGCAAAACCTCAAAAAAATCTTCAGGAAGAACTAGCTGAAAAATCTTTCTACCCGAAAGCGTACCATACATCTCCAGGATGGAGATTTCTGGGTAACAAATGGCAATGGAAGCAGGACTGGTCCACTTATGATGCCAAGCAACGGTCTCGAAGACTACAAGAAAAAGCTGCCGAAAAAGCTAAAAGAAATCGTAAAAAAAGAAAACAACAAATCACTCATACCAGTAAACAAAACAACCAGCACAGCGGTACGCAAAACTATCAACGTATCAACGCATCAGACAAAGAATTACTAGCCACAGCAAAAGTTCAATTCGCCGGGCCACCCTCATCAACCGACCATCCGATAGCTGCACTTTCTGCTCCAAAACTCATCAACTTCAGGAAAGGAGAAACTATCAATCCGTATCGATCTGAAAAAGGTACAACAGCACAAAACAAAAGCACCGACAAATTTTACAAACCGAGTTTTCGGAAATAACGACCCCTTTCGATGAGAAAGAAGAAGACTTACAGGTAACACTCACCAACCCTCAAACATCGTCAACCACCATATCCCCAAAAATTTCTTCACCAACACAAAATGCGGCTGAAATTTTGGTTTACTGTCAAAATTTCAATCGCATGAAAGGCCCTGCCAAAATGAAACACATTTACAACAATCTTTTAGGCTTATCCTTTTCTGTCATATTGGCGACTGAAACAAACTGGGATGAAAGTGTCGAAAGTGAAGAGATTTTTGGAAATATGTTTAATGTATTCAGGAATGCCAGGAATCTTCAAAAATCCGAGAAGAAGTCAGGCGGAGAAGTCCTCATAGCGGTCTCTGTGAATTTTAATTCAGAAACTGTTGCTGCACCTAAATTCAAAGAATTCGAGCACATTTGGATAAAATTGCACATAGCAGGTAAAACACACGTATTCGCCTCTGTGTACTTTCCTCCACATAACGCTAATAAAATTACGCATGAAAAGTTTTTTAATTGCGCAGAAAAAATTTTATCTGAACTACCTCCAGAAGTGAAAGTTCACATCTATGGGGACTTCAATCAAAACACCGCTGACTTCATCTTGGACCCGGAAAACGAAAGCATCCTACTCCCAGTCGTTGGAGATAACATCACTTTGCACTTCATGTTTGACGAAATTGCTAAACTAGGTTTTGACCAGGTCAACCATGTAAGAAACCGTGAAAATTGCTATTTGGACCTACTCTTAATGAATATCCATGAAGATTTCTGTGTGACCGAATCATTTAACCCACTGTGGAAAAACGAAAAGTTTCACACAGCAATTGAATATTCTTTATTTTTACATGAATATCAAAGACCCAACGACTGTGAGTATGAGAAAGTCCTTGATTTCAAACTCGCGAACAAATATTAAAAACAAATTAAACTGTGTCAATTGGCAACAAATTTTTAGAGATGAAGGAAATGTCGAATCATCTGTTAGCGTCTTTTACAAAATTCTGTACAACATCATCTCTCAAGAGATTCCATTGAAGAAAAAACGACGCCACGCTAACACTAAACATCCAGTTTGGTTTAACAAACTAATAAAAAAATTTAAAAACCCGCAAACAAATAGCTCACAAAATTTTCAAGAAGCACAATAGTGAAAATCTAGCAATTTACTTGGAAATACGTGATCAACTGAACTTTGCAATCAGTGATGCATTTGAAGAATTCAATACAAAAACTGAACTAGAAATTAAGTCTTGTCCAAAGAACTTCTTCAATTACGTCAAAACAAAACTAAAATCAGACAATTTTCCATCAATAATGCAACTCGATGAACATGTTGGTGATAACTCTGAGAAAAATTTCAATCTCTTTGCAAAATTTTTCCAGGAAATCTATACCACATTTTCCGAAGAAAATCGCGACCGCGATTATTTTGCATTTTATCCAGAATATCCAAGAAACGTTGGTGTCAACCAACTTCAGGTACAGGATGTTTTGCAGGGTCTGAGAAATTTAGACCCTTCCAAAGGACCTGGACCTGATGGAATACCTCCAGCACTCATGAAAAATCTTTCGAAGGAACTTACATCTCCTTTGTTCTGGCTGTTCAATATGTCGTTGGAAACTGGAGTCTTCCCAAATATATGGAAAAGCTCATTTTTTGTGCCTATTTTCAAATCTGGGCGTAAATCTGACATACGTAATTATCGTGGAATCGCTATTATCTCTTGCATTCCTAAACTCTTTGAGGCAATTGTCAATTAAAAGATATTTGCTCAAGTCAAAAATCGAATACCTGACAAACAACACGGCTTCTTCAAAGGCCGCTCTACATCCACAAATTTACTTGAAATCGTAGATTACTCATTGAATGCAATGGATAATGGGAACCATGTTGAAGCACTCTATACAGACTTTAGCAAAGCATTTGATCGTATTGACATACCAATGCTACTTTTTAAACTGCAAAAAATTGGAATTGAGTCTGGTCTCCTGAAGTGGCTTGAATCATATTTAACAAACAGGCAACAAATAATAAAATTTAATGGAAAAAAGTCAAATCCCATTCAAGTTACTTTAGGTGTTCCCCAAGGCTCCCACTTAGGACCTCTTCTTTTTATTTTGTACGTAAACGACATTTCCTTCATCCTCAAAAATGTTAAAGTTCTAATATATGCCGACGACAGTAAGCTGGTTTTGAAAATAAAAAATCAAGAAGACATCAATGTATTTCAGAATGAAATCCACACATTTTACATCTGGTGTAAGAAAAGCCTACTTGAAGTAAATGTAAAAAAATGCAATGTAATATCCTTTAGCAGAAAATCAACAACGCCCAAAATTGTAATTGCATTAGGGGATCAGAATGTGAAGAAATGTGATAAAGTTAGGGATTTAGGAATAATCTTAGATTCTAAACTTAATTTCATCGACCACTATAACACTATCATACACAAGGCAAACAACATGTTAGGGTTTATCAAACGCTTCTGTTATAATTTTCAAGACCCGTACACTATCAAAACTTTGTATATTGCCTATGTGAGGTCAATACTGGAATACTGTAGCATTGTGTGGTCTCCTCGTCCTGGCGTACATGAAGAAAGAATAGAATCAGTACAAAAGCAATTTCTACTATATGCTCTTCGTAAGCTAGGTTGGACCGCACATCGTCTTCCGTCATATGAAGCACGCTGCATGTTGATTGACATTCAAACATTGAAAGAACGGCGAGAGTACGCGATGGCTTCATTTGTAAACGATATCGTTTCGCAGAACGTTGACTCAGCAGTACTACTTTCTAAACTGAACTTTTATGCACCCATTCGACAACTTCGACACCGTAGTTTATTTGCTCTTAACCATCATCGTAAGGAATACGCAAAAAATTGACCTATAAATAGTATGATGAATTCTTATAATCAACACTGCGAAGCCATTGACTTTACGATTTCCCAATATAAACTGAAACAGTATTTCAAGTCTTTGAGGCTGAGGACACAAAATTAATTTGTTTTATGTTCGTGAATAGTTTAAAAATTAATGTAACTAGTCTACATATATGATTGACGAAATAAATAAATAAATTTATTCTAAGACTATTTACAATGGCAGCGTGACGGCGCTGCCGCCGCACGCTTATCGACTAACTACAATGAACACTAATGTCTAACACTGGCGCTGCTGTGGAGAGCGCTTTTATAAGCTGCCTCTCGGACGGCAGCATTGTCTAGCCAGAATAAAGTATAAATAATCGCGCGCAAACCAGCGTCGCTTGGGCCTAGCTGGTCACTCTCGGATGACAGTAATGCCTAGCTGAGGCGGGAGTTTTGGCGCGAACATACCCCCTCCCTTGAAACCCCATAGGTTTCAACGTTCTCCGAAGAAAGGGGCCTGGCAGGTGGAGGCACGGCTCCGAATATCAACACAAGGAGGCAGGGCTCCTGGAGGAATCGCTCCGAAAGGTGGAGGCACGGCTCTGACTATCTACACGAGGAGGCAGGGCTCCGAAGGGTTGAGGTACGGCTCCGAATATTTACACAAAGGAGGCTAGGCTCCTGGAGGCATCGCTCCGAAAAGGTAGAGGCACGGCTCCGACAACAGCTTGGACGCACAGGTCCGTTAATGGAGGCACTGTTCCATAAACATCACTTTGTACAGACGCGTTGGTCCGGGATGACTACACAGCTCCATCGAAAGCTGGTACAGCTGCTAACCATTCCATGGTGGGGACGCATGGATCCAGGTGGAGGCACAGCTCCAAACACACATAATGACGCAGAGGTCCAGGCGGAGGTTTGACTCCGAAAACTCGTGGACGCAACGATCCGGGAGGAGGTTTGACTCCGTTGAAAACAGTCAGGTAACTGACGTGAACTGAAAATTACCACAGCGTAAACGTACTGCATTGTTGCAGATAAGGACAAATGCTTAACCAGGCAGGCTGATGGGGCAGCAGTTTTCGGTCGCCGCGGTTGACCTAAAACGCGCTACCCCTAGAGGCATCGATTACTGGAACCACCTGGACTATTCTAGCTTGTGGCTGCCCATGATGATAGTGATTTAAATGTGGTTTATTTGACACGGCACGATACAATTTTAAGTTTAACTGAGCCAAATGCACTTTTTATTGATTCTAGATTAGCGGGAAATGGAGGGAGGCACTTTTATTATTTCTCGCGGCCGACTACGAGCTAGTGGGAATTAAAGGTGAGAGGAGGGGAGATACAATTCTTGCTTAAAACTAATTAAGATATACGATCTATTTGTGTTTCGACTGGTGTTCTTTTTTGTTTTTCAAACATAGATGTAGGCTCTTCGTGTTCGTGTCTCCAGCGTCGTATTCGGGTATTCTGACAAATAGACAGAAGAATATTAAATTTTATTGTCAGTCTTTTTCAAATAACAGTACAGTTGTGTCATGTACTGAAGATCACCGCTTCCCAGAATGTCTCTAACGGGATCGTTCGGTTGTTTTCCTCGGGCCCGGAGGGAATCTATAAGCTCGGACCTAACATAACAAAATTCGGCACACGACCAAACAACATGCTCGTTGTCATGGTAGCCATCGCCACAAACGCAGTGATTACTGTCTACAAGCCCTATACGAAAGAGGTGCGTGTTTAACGTGTAGTGATTGAACATAAGTCTGGACATCACGCGAATGAAGTCCCGACCTACATCCAACCCCTTGAACCATGCTTTCGTCGATACCTTAGGAAAAATGGAATGTAGCCACCGTCCCAGTTCATCTGAGTTCCATGATGATTGCCAATTGTTGAGTGTTCTCTGACGCAAAATGCTATAAAATTCATCATAAGCAATTGGTCTTTCATAAATATCGCTATCAATAGCACCCTCCTTAACTAAAGCGTCAGCCTTTTCATTGTCCGGAATGGAACAATGAGAAGGGACCCACGCTTAGGTAACCCGGTAAATTTTATCTGTTAAAGCGCTTAAAAACCGCCGTTTCACAAACCTTTTCTTCTAAGGAAAGCAAACTAGTGATGAAAATGTATAGCAACATCTTGTTGAACCATTTATTTGCTTAAATTTCCAAACAGTAAACAGCCATCTCTAATATAAACAAATGATAAATGATTATTGTTGGAAATATGGTTTTGTGATTCCGGATTCCGCATGATTAACACTGCAAATCCACTGAGCAAGCTTTTCTGAACTATCGTTTCCCAAAACATTGTTTATAATTTGGCGAGTTTGAATCATAAAATTTCTTTTACATTACTTTATAAAAGGCGCGTGAATAATTACGAAGTAAAAACTTTTTTTGCACGGTAAATTTTGAATCGTAGGTAGAATTACATACTTATCAGAAGCGTAAGTAGAGAAAAAGTTCGATATATTTGGGGTTTTTTATAATGTATGTAGTTATATTAAACTTCGCGACACCATCACCGAAGAGTAATGACAGTAAAGGCAAACAAACTTAACTTTATTTCTCCTCTCTCTTCTTCCTATACTGCAGCGGCTATCGATGCATATGATGATTCACATAGCACTGTTAGTTGCATATAGGCTCCACCTCCTGCGCTTTTTCGGTTATTTACAAGTTGAATAGAAGTAACGGATGCGATTTATTACAATCTTTGAATGCTGCATTGAGAGTTGCATTTGCTTCATTGCAACAATGCGTGCTGCTTGGGCCAGGAAATACGGGGTGTGCTTCACAGTCTTCATCGATCGCAGAGCCTCAATGGCACTGAGACTGTCTGTGAAGATGAAGTAGTGGTCTATGGGTAGGGTTTCGATGATCCCAAGAGAGTACTGAATAGCAGCAAGTTCTGCGACGTACACGGAAGCAGGAGCAACGAGTTTGTAGGAGACGGTAAAATTTTCGTGGAAAACACCGAAGCCAGTGAACTCATCTAGAATTCCGTCAGTATAAAACATTTTATTGCAACTAACATGTTTAAACTCGAAAAAAGCTTGGGGTTCTCTTACGGTAGCAATTGATCCGGGATAACAATAATGTCTTCTTTCATAAGAGTGTCGAAGAATATAGCATTGTTAGAAGGATCTAAAGGTGCGACATTGAAGGGAACGTATGAAGAAGGGTTAATATCTTGAGCCATGTAGTCAAAATATAAAGTCATAAATCTGGTTTGGGATTGAAGGTCGACCAACCTCTCGAAATTTTCAATTACTAATGTGTTCATGACCGTACATCGAATTAGTAACCGGTAAGAGAGATTCCAAAAACGATGTTTCAACGGAAGAATACCCGCTAGCACTTCAAGACTCATCGTATGGGTCGACTGCATGCAGCCCAAGGCAATACGCAAACAACGATATTGTATTCTCTCTAATTTTATAATGTGCGTGTTCGCGGCGGAGCGAAAGCAGAAACAGCCGTACTCAAGAACTGACAATATCGTTGTTTGGTATAACCTTAGAAGGTCTCCTGGGTGAGCACCCCATCAGGTTCCGGTAACCGTACGAAGAAAATTAATCCTCTGTCGGCATTTTCGTGTTAGATACCTAATATGACAAGCCCAGGTGCGTTTAGAGTCGAACCAGACCCCGAGATATTTAGCGACTAAAACCTGAGAGATCGTTTTACCCGTTAGTAGGAGCTGCAGCTGAGCTGGGTTATACTTCCTAGAAAACACGACCAGCTCAGTTTTCTCCGGAAAGAATTCGATACCCAGCTCATGATGAAAGTGATGAATGTTGATTTATTCCTTTGATCAGCATTCCTTGAAATTAGCGAACGGCATGCTCCGCCAATTGTTGAAGGCAACTTTCTACTTCTTGTTCGTCGTTGGCACTGAGCGGCACTCGAGAATCATTTTCCGAAAATGTTCACTTCTAATTTAATTATGTTGATTGCGATTGGATACAAAACGATCCGTTTGACGACTCAAAACAATTTGGAGTTCAAATTCCACTTACAAATGCACAAATCTTCATTTGGCTATTGTTTCCACTCACCGCACATTTTCAATTGTTCTGATTGCCATTGCGCTGCGGCAAGACTAGCGGCTTGCGTCACTGCCGACTACCGACTGTCAACTTTCGGCTGACATACCACGCGTGAGGGTTATTGTAAGGAACTTCTACATTTTCCCTTGGTTGCTCGGTCCGAATCGATTAGGGTAACGTCCCGGTTAGTAAAGTTTGGTACTGGGATGCTGGAAACATTCAGCATCGACTAACTCTCGTCGCCGACGAGAGCAACTTTGTTGAGAACTTGGTTGGGGGAATTGATAACTTCGCCGTCGCACGAACACTCGCGGATGATGCCAAACTGGCGCGATCCTGGTCACGGCACCAAATAAGATGGCGCACGGCCCTACGTTGTGTTCTATTTTTCGCCCTTTGGCATCACGATGGGGGGCAATTAAGGCCCAGGGAGAAGTTTCTTTGCACACCACGAAACGCACAATTTTTACCATAATACTGTACATTTATTCTGGTATAACATTTACAACTAGTAGCGGGCCGGCGCTGTCGCCGGACGCAAATCGACTAACTACAATGAACACTAGCGCTGCTGTGAAGAGCGCTTTTATAGGCTGCCCCTCGGACGGCAGCATTGTCGAGCCAGAATAAAGCTTGAAAGCGCGCGCAAACCAGCGTCGCTTGGGCCTCAGCTGGTCACTCACAATTGACAGTGACCCCAGCTGAGGCAGGAATCTCTGTCCGAACATACTCCCCGCCTTGAAATCTCACGGGTTTCAACATTAACTCCAAACGAAAGATGACCAAGTGACGGCAAGTTGCGTGGGGAATGCTCCGGGGTGAAGGCTTCAGGTAGACCGAGGGCGTCGAGATCGGGAGCACGAATTTGACTCCGTCAACTGCTATGCAGCCGGCGTCTATAAGACGGTCCGCGAGCGACTCCGCTCGTCTCACTATCCAACTGTTCATCAAGCAACTGCTGGAAGAGCGTAACAAAACAGCGACTGGTTGGTGGGTCAACATGAGGATTCCGAAGGTAAGGATGCATGTTGACATGGAATGGAATTGGCGTAAATGAACTGCATTTAGCCTTCAGAATTGTCTACTTAACTTGGGGTAGGAGTAGGGCAACAGTTTCGGTCGCCGCAGTTGACCAGAACCGCGTTGCCCCTGATACTTTGCTGCTGGATACCAGGTTACCATTTCTCGCTTGTGGCATGTCGACTGCTACTTAACCTCAGGGTAGAGGCATGACTCTAAATGTACACGTTGAGACAAGGCTCTGAGCGAGACATCGCTCCGAAAGGTGGAGGCACAGCTCCGACTATCTACACGGGGAGGCAGGGCTCCGGAAGAAGGAGAAACGACTCCGAATATTTACACAAAGGAGACTAGGCTCCTGGAGGCATCGCTCCAAAAGGGTGGAGGCACGGCTCCGACAACAGCGTGGACGCACAGGTCCGTTAATGGAGGCACTGATCGATAATCATCATTTTGTACAGACGCGTGGGTCCGGGATGAATACACAGCTCCATCGAAGGCAGGCGCGGCTGCTAACCGTTCCATGGTGGGGACGCATGGATCCAAGTGGAGGCACAGCTCCAAACACACATAATGACGCAGAGGTCTAGGCGGAGGTTTGACTCCGAAAACTCGTGGACGCAACGATCCTGGTGGAGGTATGACTCCGTTGAAAACAGTCAGGTAACTGACGTGAACTGAAAATTATCACAGCGTAAACGTACTGTTTTGTTGCAGATAAGGATAAATACTTAACTAGGCAGGATAGTGGGGCAGTAGTTTTCGGTCGCCACGGTTGACTTAAAACGCGCTACCCCTAGAGGCATCGAGTTGGTGCCGTGACCAGGATGATCGCGTTTTAGGTCAACCGCTGCGACCGAAAACTGCTGCCCCACTATCCTGCTGCGCGGCATCCGATTTGGTGCCGCGATCATCCTGATCACGGCACCAAATATGATCGCGCACGGCTCTACATTGTGCTTATTATTCGCCCTTTGGCATCACGAGAGGGCAATAAAGGCCCAGGGAGAAGGTTTCTTTCGCGCCCCACGAAACGCACAAATATTACGTAGCTACTGTACCTACATTTATTCTAAGACTATTTGTAATGGCAGCGTGACGAAGCTGCCGCCGTACGCCTATCGACTAACTACAATGAACACTAATGACTCACACTGGCGCTGCTGTGGAGAGCGCTTTTATAGGCTGCCTCTCGGACGACAGCATTGTCGAGCCAGAACAAAGCTTAAAATAATTGCGCGCAAATCAGTGTCGCTTGGGCCTCAGCTGGTCACTCACGGATGATAGAAATGCCCAGCTGAGGCTTACACTGGCGGGAGTTTTGGCACGAACACTTTGTTTAACAAATTTTCTTGGATTGTACACTTCGCGACTGTTGAAACTATTTTAACTTGTTAGTTGATTTACTTGAATATCTTCGTTGGACTTGGAAACCGAATTTCTCGACCAACGACAATATTTTTTTTTCGTACCGTTTTTTATACCTAACATTGCAAGTAATGCATATCAGACGCGCCAAATACAGCACTGCTTACGACATTAGGTACAATGTAGAAAAATGATTATCGTTAGTCAAGATATTCAGTTTTCAACTTGGGCAACAAAGAAATTTATTAAAAATATATCTACATAAAAACCGTTACACGTATGCAGGTGGTACTGTACGATTATCATGAAAAGGCACCCTCGCTATACCAGTACCGGAGAGAAGAAAGGATTCTCTCTGCGAAAAGCGGCGAGAGCACAAGCAGTCCTTTTATTGAATGAATTTCGAGTGTAAAATGCGTCCTCTCCACCGCTAGATGTCGATACTTAAAATAAAGAGATTTTGTCTCATTTTTGGTTCTTCAGTTGAACAGATGTGCGCTGGTGTCAGTAACGCGAAACCGAATGCATGTGAACAAATCTAATGTTTTTGTTGATTGTTAATGATTGAGTAATGTTTTCAAATGACTTGATTCATGAAGGTGAATCGATCAGACAATAATTTCTTTATTTTATCAGTACCCAACTTACCAGTATTGGTTGATGGTTGCACTGTTTTTACGATGCCAGCCTTTCGAACATCGGTTGATGCTGTATAAGTGTAGTGGTTGGGAGCTGCGTAATACATTCAAAATTTGCCAGAGCATCAAATGCGTTATGCCCAACGCACATGCGTTGTAATGGTTCCAAATTTAACCAGTAAATGCGCTAATTTCGCTCATAAATGATCTAGTTACGCACACTCCAACTTTTGCGTGTACCGCTTGACTAATAGTAAATTTCTCTCACTGACCCTTATTATAAAAAAATGCACCAAAAGATCTGAGTACACCATTCGATTTGTTATGACGTACTAAATCTCCGGTCAAAATTTTAAAATCGTACATTTTGGAGTACGAATCTTTTGAAGGTCTTGAAGTACAAAAAGTGATATATAAACGACGAAATACTTATTGTAAAGCAGGTTTTTCAACCGCCATTGCATGTAATAACTTGCAAAATGTTTTTTTTTCATATTCCAGGTATTGTATTTCATGATGTTTTCAGTTGGTGAAAAAATTTATTTGAAAATTTCACAGTGCACAGTGGTTTAGATTTGAAAAATCGAGATCGTTTCGGAACGATATCGTCCCCAAAAACACGTCTGCGTGTTTTTTACCACAGAATTACCCAACGATGGTGCCAGTAACGTACAACCGAATGCGTATGAAAAAAAAAAAACAAAAATGGGCCAAAAATGCGTCGCAATTAGCAATTCCACAAGGTTATATCTAGAGTCCGGTGTTCTGAACGATTATGTTGGACTTAAACAAACCGTTTTAGCTGTAGAAATATATTTAATTTCCAATAGAGCACTCTATGGGGTATTAAAAATATTTCTACGGTTTGTTTGATTGGCATGTCTTTGGCAAAGTTGTAGATAATAATGTTGCCCTTCTATAAAAAATATACCCTGTGAAAAAAAAAATCAAATTTCTATTCAAAATTTCATAACTTGTTTTCCTGATTTCTCCATGATCAGAGCGGTTTCATTGTTTAGGTGATCTTTTGTAGTTTTTATAAAAATAATTGATTTATAAAAAATAAGCTTTTTCAGAAAATAACCTTTTAATTTTTTTTTTCAAAACAAATATTCTTTTCAAAAGTGTACTTTGCGGAATACGTCATATCGATTAAACAAACCGTTTTGGCTCTAAAAATATTTGTAATCATCAACACCTCCCCAACATAGCATTTTTGAATAGCTGAAAAGAATCGTATTCCAAAAAAGACTTTATCGGGCGCGACAGGGGTCGTGAACTGAACATCAAACGGAAGTTGTACGACCAGCTTCGCATTGATCGTTTAAACGAAGAAGAGAGAAAAATTGCTTCAAACAACTCTAATGTTTCGACCTAGAGGGTGAGGATTTTAGCGCAGACAGACGTCCAAGCTGAGTTCCAAACTTGTGTAAAGATTTTTGTAGTAGCAAGATAGCGCTACCAGTGACGCCAGCCTTATAAGCCAGCGAAAAAAAAGGTATTGTATCGATAAGATCACCAGGCGGCGCTAGCATACTAGTGATTTATAACGCTATTCTCTTTGAAATTTTGCACGGAATTTTCGGTTAATTTTGTTCTTGCTTGGACGTCTGTCTGTGATTTTAGTTTCCCAAACTCAATAAAACATCGCATAAAAACCAGAGACGAATTCCTAGTCCACGCTAAAAGTTAGGCATGAGATACAAAGGCGTCGTATACAAATTACGTAACGCATGAAGGGGGGTGGAAGGAAGGGAAGGGGGGTTGAGTCTGCGTTACTTATTATTACGTAGGGGAGAGGGGGGTAGTAGAGACAGTTACGTAATTTTAAGGGGGAGTCATATCGAACGTTACCTATTGTTACATAGGGGGGGGGGTCTGAAATCTAGATTTTTTGCGTTACGTAATTTGTGTACGACGCCAAAGACAGATTTCCGCAGAGTAGGCAGTGTGACTTTGCCCTCGTATCCAAGTGAGTTTTAATTTGAGATTTATTTTCGGTTTGCACGTAAACCCTATTAACAGTGTTTTACACTTGAGTTGGATTTGAGTTTTAATCCTGTATAACAACAATTGCATAAAAATCGAAATGCGATGAAATTCGCACCGCGTCTGCTGCAACAGTTTGTTGCATTGTCCTTTGAAAGCATAAATTCGATCTAAAAACAAAACTCATCGCGTTACAACATCGCCTGCATCGTTGGATACATCGTGCACTGCATGCATTGCACGCATTTAAACTCAATCGATTACAGTGTGCGGTGCAAAAAAACTCAAACTATCGAGAGGAAGCAGATACAAGTTGGATTCAAATCTGGAAAAGTGTTACTCAGTTCAACTTTGCACGAGTTCATGCCATCACTGGATTTCCGAAATGCTTTTGCAAGGCATAATTCGCCCAAGTATGTCTCCTTGATGCCTTCCGATCTGGTGTAGGGACTTCCCAACTTTTTAACTGTGTCATTACTCAACCGATTTTTAATATTTTGGTAGTTTTGGAAAGAGGAAAGATAGAGATTTCAAAATATATACAAGTATATAATAATTTCATCGTAACTTGTTGAGTTATTTGAGTTTAAAGCTGATTCTTTATACTTTTCCGCGCACTTTTTCAACTTAACTTGAAATTTGCCAACTATTTTTCTAAGAAAAGTACAACAAATCCACTAGCACTTCCAAAGTATATTCAGTATCGAATAGTGATTTTGTGGAAATCGGTAGATATTTGCCTGAGCTATATATTTTTTAAGTGAAACAGAAGAACTACTGATGATGTGATGATGATATGAAGGTTTTAGCTCTAGTGGAGTGTTCCTTGCGCTCACACTTAAAGTTTGTCAAATACCCCTGAAATATAAAGTTATGGTAAATCCTCGTTTTTAAATTTCGACCAGAAGAAGAAAAGAAGGCCTTCCCGAACATATACAGAACAGATTTTCCAAAACTGCTAAATATTTGCTGTTTTTTTTTTTTGGATCTGAAACGCGCAGAATCAAGCGCTTTGGAATTTCAAGTACTGCATTCAGATGGTTTGAAATCTATTTGACTGATAGAACTCAACGGACTGTTTTTATTGATTCTGTGTCTAGTCCCGAGGAGAATGATCTTGGAGTTTCACAGGGAAATGTATGAGGGCCCCTTTTGTTTATCATGTAAATGACATGCGACGAGTTTTACGTTTTTAATCTTTTTGATATTGATCTTTTTGCCGATGACACCGTGTTATTCATTGCAACTAAGAATGTAGAAGAAGCCGTTTCACACTTGAACGAAGATTTACCTTCTCTGAGCAGATGGTTGAAGCATAAACACTTGAAATTGAGTATTGATAAAACTAAATTCATGATTTTCTCGCGCACCGTTGTTAATGACGATGTCTCCGTTATTATAGATGTTGATGCAATTGGTCACGTTCAGGAGATTAAATTTAAAGTTAAACGCTCACGTTGACAATGTCATCAAGAAAATTGCCTAAAACTGATGGTATTCTATGCCGTTTGAAAAACGAATTAACGATTAGTAGAAAAATACGGCTATACAAGTCAAGCATCTCTCCACATTTGAATTTTTGCCCTCCTTTTTTGTACTTGGCCAGCAACACACAACTATTTATGTGCTTGTGTGAACAAAAAAAAACTATTTAGGTTACAGCAGAATAGAATAATGCGTTTGATTCTAAATTGTGATAGAATAACTTCCTGGTATGGTATTCAGTTTTAAAATAATTAATAGTTTGCTACCTCAATATTTGGGTGATCAAATTGAAAGAGGAAGAGATTTCCATAGATATAACACTAGAAACGCCGATGTAATAAGAACAACTTTCTTTTTAACGAGAGCTTTGCAAAATTCATTGTTTTATAAAGGTATAATTTTTTTCAATTCGATGCCAAGCCATGTAAAACGTACACCAACACTTGCGGAGTTCAAGAGAAAATGTATTTCACACGTGAGAGTTTCTATTGTATAGAACGACACTAAATTTTTCAAAATGTGTAGAGTTTACCTGCGAGAGAGTGTATAAGTGAAAATTACCCGCAATAGTCACTCTCGCAAGAGCGTGAACCCAACATGACAACTGCTCACCACTGTTTGCTGAATATCTTTCACTTGAATATTTTTATTTTTATTCGTTTTTCCGTTTGTGAACGATATAATCGTGATGAATAGGTGTAGTAACTTTTTTGTCATAGTTGTAAATTGATGTTTAGGGTTAGATAGGCAGGAATTTCCCTCTATCTGTGGAAAAGTGGTGTGCTGAATGCTGACTTCGAGTTCTCGGCGGGTTTGTTGTGGTCGGCAGCCATCGCGGGAAGATCAGTTTAGCCTCGATTGTGATAGAGCACACACGCGATTTAGTCCGATTCTAGTGCGCGTTTTTAACTGTTGTTTGTTTACAGTTCGCGTGCAGGGAAAGCGAAGGTTGTTCCGCTTCACAACGAAGATTGTTCCGTTGTCTCACGATCGAGTGCGCGAGCTTTGGTGTTTACTCGCTCGCTGTATAGGATTAGCAGTGTTCGCTACCCCGGCTAATCGTCAAGTAGGAAAAAATACCACCACCGACGACTGCTGCAGGAGCAACTTGGAAGCAGCAGCAGACGTCGATATTGGAAATTCTCGCCACCGTTAGCTAGAGGAAGGACCGAAATAAACGCGGATAAGTTTTTATTTTATTTATTTGTTGTTTGGTTTTTGTTCTTGCGCTCTAGCAACAATCAGAAAGTGTATAAAGGTACACACTAATAATTGGCGCACAGCGCAAATACCACACTGAAAAAAATGTTTTTCTTGGGAAAAATATTTTCCTTTTGATTGTGAGGTACCTCTATCAAAAATCGGATTTTTGCTAGAATTTTCGTTAGACAAGTGGTGAGGTTTATTCCGCAATATTGTTCGCGGTCGTATTATATATTTATTTTTTGTTTTTTATTAAATGTTTATATATACATTTATTTATTTTTGTTTTCCGATTCGGTGGTTTTGCGTTGGTTTTGGTTGAACTGCCGAGTTGTAGAAAGCATGAGTCTTTCCCAGTCAAGGTGGTTGCCAACCCTAAAATTTTAATCCGATTCGAAACATTTTTTAATTCAGTTCAAATTCCTGAAATAAAAGGAAAACGTTATTGAGCGAAATAAATACAAAGTTTCATACCGTGTCAATATTCAATGCATTGTGCTTTTGAGTTCTTTTCCAAGAACATTGAGAAAATGGCAATGATGGTTAAAGAGCATGTTGCCTCCCCAGATGGTCTCGAGGTACGATGCTGGCCTAACAAGCCAGTCGTCATAGGTTCGAGTCTCGTTTCGGGAGAGACTGTTAGTGTCAGTAGGATCGTAGCGCTAGCCCCGCAATTGTCCTGTACACTTAACGGTTGGCTGCGAAGTCTGTGTATAGTAAACAGAAGGTCGAATTCCGCTAAAGAATGTAGCACCAAGGCTTTGCTTTGCTTTGGTTAAAGAGCTCAACAGAGCTTATTGGTTAATACGGGTTGACCATTTGCATTCGATTTCGAGTTGAGCTCCCGGAATGTTGTCTTCTCGGCTGATTCGGATCCATCTGGGGTTCAGCGGCAGCGTCGTTTACGAAGATTGTTGATCGAAGAACGGACTTCTCCGGTGGAACGCTTGCACGTGTTTCATAAGAATGCTGCTGAAGAAATGGAGATCAGCCTTGGAATGTTGAGGTCTATTAAGGAAGATCTCCGTTATAGATGCCCAAATAAGGAAGTTTACCGAACAAGGTTACTCCATCTGGGGTCTAGACTACATATAATCCACAAATACACAGCAGGGAAGGTAAACCACGAAATTTTGGGTCTGTTGGTGGAAGTTGCTGCTACATATCAAGAACATTTTGATATGTCAGCAGTGCTTCCTCCAATTAAAAATACTGGAGAAGGTAGAGCAAGTTTGGGAGATTTGTTGGACACGATCGTGCCACCAACACAAACGGCACCCATTTCCCCGCAAAGTGTAGGATCTGGTCCGCTCGCGGGAGAAGATGTTGGGTCTGTCTTGAGCGAGTTAAGGGACGAGCTTCGACTCTTACGTTAGCAATCCCAACGAGATAAAGCTCTAGCGGCTGAGAAGTCTGATAGCTATTTGGAAGTTACTCAGACGCTAATGGGCGGGATTGCTTCAGTTCAGAAAGACGGTCCAAGAAGTTGTTTCACTTCGTTAATCCGTCAGTGAACTTCGAGCGCTGCTACATTCTAAACCAGCTGGCTTCCCCGAGATTGATCTGCAGACCGATCTGAACGAAAGACGTGAGACGGACGAAATCGATGAGCCAGAAGAAGTTGAAGTCCCTGATCCACCACTGGTGCTCACATTGACCAAACCATGGTGGAAAGGTTATTTATAGATTTTCTGAAAGATCGATGTTCGTCGCTTCCGATTGAGAACACGGAACCAGCTTTACCAGTTATTCAGTCGCAGGCCCCACAACACCATGTGAATGGTAGGTCAAGCCCGACAGGTGGGCGTTTTCCTTTGCCCAATCTAAAATTTAAATACCATCCTGTTCGGGCTATTATTACAATCGTCGACCACAGCGTGTCTCTGATTGGAAAATCGAAAAATACGCTGGGAGAGATGATGAGCTAGGACTGAATGAATTTCTGGACTCCATTGAAAATATGCTCATTATGAGCAAATTTCAGAGGAGAAGTTGTTCAATTCTGCAATGCACCCACTCACTGACAATGCTCTTACTTGGTATCGGGCTATGAGATCGCAGAACGGGCTTTACAACTGGAACCGTTTGGTTTGTGAGCTTGAGGCAAATTTCGTTCATCCGAAACTTGACGCTGCTCTCAAATCAAAGGTTTCCCAGCGCCTGCAGATGCGAAACGAGTGTTTCCTGGACTATTTCCGGGAAATGGAAAAAATATTCCGTGCTATGACGATTCCCATGGCACCGAGCGAAAAACTCGACGTGCTCAAGCGGAATCTCAGGCCGGGCTATAAGCAAGTACTGATTTTAAAGCCAGTGAGTACGCTTGCCAAACCAAACAGGAAGGGAGGTGGTTCGAATAACAGCCACGTTGTAACCAAAACATTTTGGAGCAAAAATTCCCAAAAGGATAATTTTGCCTCCAAACGCCGAAGAAAAAACCAGGTGTTCAGACGAAAAAGAATCTTGTCAAGAGATATTCGAAACCGAATTTCAAACAAAAGCCGGTGATTTGTCTCGACTATCTTGTGGAGTAGCATCGACCGCCTAGTCTCGGAGTCTGTTACAACTGCGGTGGTACTGGACACGAGCATGAGGCTTGCAGAAATCCAAGACGTATTTTGTGTGGATTCAAGGGTTTTGATGTCTCTCGCTGTCCCTACTGCTTAAAAACGGGATTCGTACCAACTAAAGTCGCAGTTGTGTAAGGATGTGCGCCCCATAGAAAGCCTAAAATTAGACCCCCAAGTTTACAACAGTTTTCGACCAGCTCATGATGAGGATTATCGTGATCCGTTGTTTGTTGAAACCATCATCCTCGATGATCCGTCCGATAATCGTCCTTTCGCTATTGTCGCGGTATATGGCCATTCCTTCCAGGGTTTGCTCGACAGTGGTAGTAATGCCAAGGCTTTGCTCGACAGTGGTAGTAATGCCACCAAAGTTGTACCGAAAGTTTTCCAAAAGTCCATTGAAAAGTTTGGAAAGGCCAGTTGAACTTCGTTCAGCAAATGGACAGATCTTACCGATCCTTGGACAAATATGTCTTCCGTACACTTTCCGAAACAAGGCAAAGGTTATGGACTTTTGTCGCGCCTTTGGAACAACGCCCGAGAACACAGGATCGTAATTAAGGAAGAATTCCAAAGTTCCGCGCCTGTTTGCCGATATCCTTACAAAATGAGCCCAAGAAAACTGTCTAAGGTCTGGGGAAAAGTCGATCGTTGGCTTTCTATGGGTATTATTGAAGAGTCAGATTTCGATTGGTCTTTGAATATTGTCGCTGTGACCAAACCAGATGACTCTATTCGGCTTTGTCTAGATGCCCGGCCTCTTAATGAGTGTACAGTACGTGATGCATACCCTCTGCCGCATCCCGGGAGCATTTTAGGAAGCCTGTCTAAAGCCAAGTACCTGTCTACTATAAACTTAAAGGAGGCTTTTCTCCAGGTTCCTTTGGCCACGGGCAGTCGCAGGTTTACTACTTTCAGTGTGCCCGGCAGGGGTATGTTCCAATTTACTCGTCTACCCTTCGGTCTAGTTAACAGCCCTGCCACTTTGGCACGTCTGATGGACCAGGTGTTAGGACGAGGATTACTGGAACCGTACACGCTCATACAATTTAACTCTGAACTGAATTAAATATCACCCTGTTTCGTTGAAAGTGGACGTACTTTAAATAGAGTATTTTATTACTCACTTTTAGGTAACATATCTATCTGTCAGAAAATGAGCAAATTTCACTCTGTTGCTTTTAATCACAAATCAACGAAACTGAGTGAAAGTTACCCACTTTTGTAGTTTAATTTTTTTTTAAAGGAATTATTTCAGGTATCATTTGAAATGTAAAACCATCAATTAAACGCAAATCTTCAATTGTTTATTCATAAATGATAAATGTAGTCCAATGAATATAGTTCGAACAACTTCAACATCTTCTGTCTTGGCGGCTTCTTTTAAAACAGCAGCGATACAGTTAAAAATTGCTCGGGAACTGTTGTTTAATCTTTTATCTAAGGTACTTGACATGAAGTCCGTAATCATGTACAAATGGAATTTTGATTCCAAACATTGATTTGAATCTGGTACATTGAAGGAAATCTACCTGGTAACGACAACGAACATTCGACCTGTTTAGAAAGGCCTTCTTATACAAACCAGGTGAGGTTGCTCTTTCTCGAGAGATGCCAGGTATATTTTAAAATCTTTAGAAATAACTGATAAAACATCGAATTTTAGCATCAGAATATATACTGCTTTTACTACTTGAAAATTTTTGACATTCGCTCATATTACGCAAAGTGAGCAAACTCGGCTATGGAGAGAATCTGAGTAAATATTACTCAGTTCAAACAATCAGTGTTACTCAGTTTTTGACGTTTAGCATAGAAATATAAAACAGAGTAGATGTTACTCAGTTTAGGGTAAAATTGAAGGAACGTGTACGTCTTTGTTTACCTCGATGATACCATCGTGGTAAGCGAAACGTGCGAGCATCACCTACAATTTCTCAAAGAGGTGGCCAAGTCCCGTTTTGGGCTTCCAGAGTTAAAATTTCTTGGCCATTTGTTGAATCAGGACGGTCTAAAGGTCAATCCTGACAAAATTAAGCCGATACTCGATTACGAGCGGCCGGTGACGGTTACTAAACTGCGCCGATTTCTTTGAGTATGCGATTACTACCGGCGTTTCATTGATCGGTTTAGTGAGGTAACCGCACCTTTGACCGACCTCTTGAAAATAAAGGCCAAGAATATTGGCTGTAACTCCGAAGCAGAACTCGCGTTCCGGAAGGTAACGGTACTTTTAGTGACTCCTCCAGTGCTTGTCCCGCCCGATTTTTCGAAGGAATTTATTCTGCAGACAGATGCCAGTGACACTGCTATCGCGGCTGTTCTGGTGCAACAACATCCACAGGGGGAAAAGTGGTAGCTTTTTTCACATAAGCTAACCACTCCCCAACGGAATCGCCACGCTACACAAAAGGAAGGTCTGGCGGTGATTATGTATGTTGAACACTTTCGAGGTTACTTGGAAGGTTATCATTTTCGACTTGTCACTGATTCATCAGCCATTACCTGGATACTGAAGACCAAATGGAAAACCAGTTCGCGCCTGAGTCGGTTAAATTTGGAACTACAACTTGTTCATTGAGCACCAGAAAGGTAAGGACAATGTCGTTCCGGATGCCTTATTCCGGACAGTAGCAGCCATTTCTGCATTGTTCACTTCATACTGGTATTGTTCCATGAAGTCAGTTTCGGATAAACCTGATGATTATCCTGACTTAAAAGTTGAAGATGGTAAACTTTTCAAATACGTGACCTCGAAAAGTGTACCCTTCGACTCACGGTTTAGCTGGAAATTGGTCCCAACTCCCGAGTGCCGAGAAGAAATCATGCATCGTACCCACGATGAGTTGCTTCATGTGGGATACAATAAAACGATTCACGAGGTTCAAAAACCGCTTTTTTTGGCCTCGTATGGAACCAGAAGTTCGCAAATATATTCGCCAATATGGGACCTGCAAAGAGATAAAAGCACCATTTACCTCAGTCCAACCTGAAATGGGTCGGTCACGCACGACCGGTGCACCGTGACAGATGATTTCGGTGGACATAGGCCCACTTCCTTGAAGAAAACGGGGCAACCAACACTTGCTAGCCGTCCTCGATGTCTTCAGCAAGTACGTAATGTTGACTCCCGTTCGCAAAATTTGCAGCGCCTCACTTTGCGCGACCCTTCGCGAACAATGGTTCAACCGCCGTGGAAGTCCGGAGGTCCTGTTGAGCGATAATGGTTCGACGTATATCTCCAAGGAATCCAGCCGGTTCCTAAAAGAAACAAATGTTTCACATTGGCTAAATTCGAGATATCAATCGCAGGCTAACCCGGTAGAACGGACGAATCGTTCTATGAATACGGCAATTCGCGCGTACGCTCGCACGGACCAGCGCAACTGGATGCCCGCATTTCTGATGTGGAACGCATCCTAAATACCACGGTTCATTTTTCTACCGGGTTTAGTCCTCATTTGTAGTCCATGGTTGCGAAGTAGCGTCAGGGGATGACTACTCCAGGATTTCCGGGGAGGGTGAGCTGAAATCATAACAGAACCAATTACAGACAATTCGGGGTATTGTGGTTAAAAATCTTAGTAAGGCCTCCGAGGGTGCTCGACAGCAATACAACGGACGACATCACCAATTCGCGAACCCATTCGCAGTTTGGTTTAAATTAGTTTATTTGACACGGCACGATACATTTTCTGTTTTACTGAGCCAAGTACAAATCGTATTAATTCTACGTTAGCAGGGAAAAGAGGGAGGCCTTTTCTTTATTCTCGCGGCCGACTACGAGCTAGTGGGGATTTAAGGTGAGAGGAGGGGAGATACAATTTTGACTTAAAACTATTTGGAAACTTTGTTTTTCAACTGGTAGAGCAATTGTATTCTTGTTTGTTGTGGGTTCAAAATATTTCTGTAAGCATAGATGCGGGCTCTTCGTTTCCGTGTCTTCAGCATAGCATATTTGTATCCTTAATCTGACAAATAGACAAAGAAAATTTTAAATTTTAATGTCGGCGTTTTTCAGAAAGCAGTATAGCTGTGTCATGTACTGGAGATCACCGCTTCCCAGAATGTCTCTAACGGGTACGTTCGGTTGTTTTCCTCGGGCCCGAAGGGAATCTATAAGCTCGGACCTAACACCACAGTATTCGGTACACGACCAAACAACATGCTCGATGTCATGGTAGCCATCGCCACAAACGCAGTGATTACTGTCTACAAGCCCTATACGAAAGAGATGCGTGTTTAACGTGTAGTGATTGGACATAAGTCTGGACATCACGCGAATGAAGTCCCGACCTACATCCAACCCCTTGAACCATGCTTTCGTCGATACCTTAGGAAAAATGGAATGTAGCCACCGTCCCAGTTCATCTGAGTTCCATGATGATTGCCAACTGTTGAGTGTTCTCTGACGCAAAATGCTATAAAATTCATCATAAGCAATTGGTCTTTCATAAATATCGCCGTCAATAGCACCCACCTTAGCTAAAGAGTCAGCCTTTTCGTTACCCGGAATCGAGCAATGAGAAGGGACCCACGCTAAGGTAACCCGGTAATTTTTATCTGTTGAAGCGCTTAAAAACCGCCGTATTTTCCCCAGGAAATACGGGGTGTGCTTCACAGGCTTCATCGATCGCAGAGCCTCAATGGCACTGAGACTATCTGTGAAGATGAAGTAGTGGTCTGTGGGTAGGGTTTCGATGATTCCAAGAGAGTACTGAATAGCAGCAAGTTCTGCGACGTACACGGAAGCAGGAGCATCGAGTTTGTAGGAGGCGGTAAAATTTTCGTGGAAAACACCGAAGCCAGTGGACTCATCTAGATTAGATCCGTCAGTGTAAAACCTTTTATCATAACTAACATGTTTAAACTTATTCGAAAAAATCTTAGGGATCTCTTGGGGTCGCAATTGATCCGGGATACTAGAAATGTCTTGTTTCATGGTGGTGTCGAAAAATATAGCATTATTAGAAGTATCTAAAAGTGCGACATTGGAGGAATCGTATAAAGAAGGATTAATATCTTGAGCCATATAGTCAAAATATAAAGTCATAAATCTGGATTGAGATTGAAGGTCGACCAACCTCTCGAAATTTTCAATTACTAATGGGTTCATAACTGTGCATCGAATTAGCAACCGGTAAGAGAGATTCCAAAAACGATGTTTCAACGGAAGAATACCCGCTAACACTTCAAGACTCATCGTATGGGTCGACTGCATGCAACCCAAGGCAATACGCAAACAACGATATTGTATTCTCTCTAATTTTATAATGTGCGTGTTCGCGGCGGAGCGAAAGCAGAAACAGCCGTACTCAAGAACTGACAATATCGTTGTTTGGTAAAGCCTTAGAAGGTCTCCTGGGTGGGCTCCCCACCAGGTTCCGGTAATCGTACGAAGAAAATTAATCCTCTGTTGGCATTTTCGTGTCAGATACCTAATATGACAAGCCCAGGTGCATTTATAGTCGAACCAGACCCCGAGATATTTAGCGACTAAAACCTGAGAGATCGTTTTACCCGTTAGTAGGAGCTGCAGCTGAGCTGGGTTATGCTTCCTAGAAAAAACGACCAACTCAGTTTTCTCCGGAGAGAATTCGATACCCAGCTTAAGAGCCCATTCAGACAAATTGTCTAAGGTATCTTGCAATGGTCCTTGCAGATCGCTAGCCTCGCTACCAGTAATGGATACAACGCTATCGTCTGCAAGCTGCCTTAGCGTGCATGAATTTGCAAGACATTCATCGATGTCATTGACGTAAAAATTATATAAGAGAGGACTTAAACATGAGCCCTGGGGAAGGCCCATGTAACTAATTCGGGAAGTTGTCGAATCGCCATGTGAGAAATACATATGCTTTTCTGACAACAAATTGAGCAAAAAGTTATTCAAATTTAGTGAAAGTCCCTGCGAATGAAGTTTCGCGCTTAAAACTTCTACAGAGACAGAGTCAAAAGCCCCCTTAATATCCAAGAACGCAGAAGCCATTTGCTCTTTTCGAGCAAATGCGAGTTGAATTTCAGTAGAAAGCAACGCTAGACAATCGTTCGTCCCTTTGCCCCGGCGAAAGCCAAATTGAGTATCTGAAAGTAAACCGTTTGTTTCAACCCATTTGTCTAACCGTAAGAGGATCATTTTCTCCATTAATTTCCGGAGGCAAGAGAGCATCGCAACCGGCCTATATGGATTGTGATCAGAGGCAGGTTTCCCGGGTTTCCGAATAGCAATGACTTTTACCTCCCTCCAGTCATGCGGAACAATATTCAGCTCAAGAAACTTGTTGAACAGATTCAACAAGCGTCTTTTTGCAGAGTCGGGTAGATTCTTCAACAGGTTGAATTTTATTCTATCTAACCCTGGAGCCTTATTGTTGCACGACAGGAGAGCCATTGAAAATTCCAACATCGAAAATGGAGGCTCTTCCGTAGTTACTATAAACGCGTCGCGAAAGGTTTTCTGTTCCGGTACAGAGTCCGGACAGACCTTTTTGGCAAAATCGAGTATCCAGCGATCTGAATACTCCTCACTCTCATTCGAAACGTCACGGTTCCGCATGCGCCTGGCGGTATCCCAAAGAGTGCTCATCGCTGTTTCCCTCGACAACGCGTTTACGAACCGCCGCCAGTACCCGCGTTTTTTCGCCTTTACTAAGCTCTTCATCTGACTGCCCAGTGCCTCGTACTTTCGTAGTAGGTTGACAGTGCCGTACTCCCAGTAGTCCTTATACGCCGCGGACCTTCGCGCGTACAGCTCAGAGCACTCTTTGTCCCACCATTTGTTGGGAGGGCGTTGCCTGATCGTTACCCCGGGTATCGGTTTCGTCTGAGCTTGCGTCGCGGCGTCGATTATCAAGCCAGTTAAGAACGCGTATTCTTCCTCCGGAGGAAGTTCCTCGTGAGTCTCGATAGATTCCGCTATAATAGACTCATAACGCTTCCAATCAATATTACGTGTAAGGTCGTAGGAAATATTGATTTGGTTCGGGGGAGTTGAACCATTAGCAATTGATATAACGATTGGAAGATGATCACTACCGTGGGGATCGTTGATTACTTTCCACTGGCAATCTAACGCTAGTGATGTCGAGCAGAGGGATAGGTCAAGCACGCTTTCACGTGCTGGAGGATTAGGTACACGTGTCGCTTCCCCAGTATTCAAAAGTGTTATATTGAAGTCGTCGATCAAATTACAAATTAAAGAAGATCGGTTGTCGTCGTACAGCGACCCCCATAGCGAACAGTGAGAGTTAAAATCTCCCAAAATCAAAAAAGGTGCGGGAAGCAATTCCGCTATATCAAGGAGTTGCTTCTGTTCAATCCGCGCGGATGGCGGAATATATAACGAAACAAGGCAAAGGTCTTTTCCATTCATATTCGTTTGAATGGCAACAACTTCAATATTCGAGATCGAGGGGAGGTCGATTCTGAAAAAAGAATAGCACTTTTTGATCCCTAAAAGTACCCCTCCACCGTGTGAGTCTCGATCTCGACGAATGATGTTAAAATCGTGGAAATTAAGTTGGTCATTTGAATTGAGAAAAGTTTCACAAAGCGCGAACGCATCACAATTGTATGTGTTTATCAAATGTGAAAATAAATCAAATTTGGGGATGATACTTCTGCAGTTCCACTGTAACACAGTGACAAAATTCCTAACCTCTTTCGCCGTATTAGTCATCGAAAGATACGATAGCTGAAATGAGGGGCCAAGTTGCTGTGAGTTGCTTCAAAAAGGTTTTCACTGTAGGGAGAAGGGCAAGAAGAATGTTTTGAAGGGGATCTGGTATGTTGAATGTTTTAAATATCCAGTCCACAATATCAGAGAATTTTATGAACCCTGTTTCTTTTATGTCTTCTGATCGAGAAATGGGTGCACGAGGGGTTTTTGGTGCCCCAGGAAGCGGTGGGTACTCCTGGTTTGATTTGAAATTAAAACCGGGGGGTACTTGCTTCGGTTTTTCTTCACCGCTTCCTTTTTGTGTTGTCTTATTGGTCATTCCGCTAGGGGTTATCTTACGACCTTTACGAGAAAGATTAGGAGAGTTGAGCATTCTCCTCTTCCTAGATCCCTCTGGCAAGGCATAGGACGGGATCGTCAGATGTACCCTCATCGGTTGGCAAAAAGGAAAAGATGTTTCCTGTCGAGGGTGGCTCAGCCCTCTTGAGCATTTCTGCAAAAGAGCGCTTTGATCGTTCCTTAAGGGAACGCTTAATTTTTTCCTCGCGCTGTTTGTACGCGGGACATGCCGGAAGGTCATGCCGAGTTCCCTCGCAATAAAGACACTTTTCAGTATCCCCACTGCAAGCGTTCTCAGCATGATTGCCTCCGCACTTGCTACAGCGTGCCTTGTTGCAGCAGTAGGTGGCTGTGTGACCTAACTGCTTACAGTTTTGGCAATGCATGACCCGCGGTACGAACAGGCGTACAGGTAGACGAACCCTGTCCAAGCGGACGTAGTTCGGCAGCGCGGATCCGGCGAATGTTACTCGGAAGGAATCCGAAGGGAGGAATTTCTTCTTCCCTTCTTCGATGGATACTGAATGCAATTGCTTGCAATCCAGTATCTTTACACTTTGCATCAAGGGGTTTTTAAAACAGCCAACTCCATGACGCAAAATGTCATCGACAGTGAGATTCCCCTCGGTAACCACACCGTCGATTTCTACATCCTTGGCAGGGATGTACACGCGATACTCTCTCGTGAAGAGCTCGTAGCCAGCAATTTCGTTTGCTTGCTTCAAGCTACTCACGACAACTCGCAGTTTGCTCGGCCTCACCTTCGTAATCTCGGTTACGGCCGAAAAATGTTTTGCCAGGTCTTTGCCAATTTGAATAATATTCAATGGCTTCTTTATGGGCCGGAAAAAAACAACGTAAGGACCGCCAGCGGCATCTGGGTAAGCTTTTACCCGTACTTCCGGTACTCTTGGTACAGGACTTGGCAAAGGGGAGGGCACAGGGGAAGGTAGGGGTGAGCTGATGGGAGAAATTTCAATTTCTTCCCCGTTTGTTTCCACATCCAGGAAAAGTTGCACCTCCATGTCGTCCATTTTGCGGGAGCGTTACGCTCTACCGCACACAAACGATAAATATTCGAATATGGGGGGGGGGGGTTCAAGTAGTTGATGCTAAATTTTAAAAACAATTTTTCAATCTACAATGGATCAAATAAAAAAAAAAGACAGTAATACTAATACTAATAACAATAGTAATAATAATAATAATAATAATTATAGTAATAGTATTAATAATAACAATAATAATATCAATAATAATAATAATAATAATAATATTATAACATAGTAATAATATTGATAATAATAGTAAAAATTCTAAAGGTAATACTTCACCGAACGTCTAAGTCACGACCTCACGGCTGATAGTAGGATTAATCGAGCGTCTCCACAGAACAAACAATGACGATCCAGCTTCGTGTTGTGACACAGTGGCCGTGTCCTACACGCGACCTTGTAGATGCCACTTGTAGTTGACTTCCACTCGCTCGATCGTATGATGGTCCGTGCTGCTAGCGGGGTAACAGCGGTGCGGGAGAAGCTGCGTATCGAATCACTGGCGGGGTAGCCTGCCCCTACCAGTGTGCAGATGTTTCTGCCGATATATAACAGGCTATTGTTATCGCGCAGCACAAGAACTAATCGACAAAAAAAACACCCGTACGATAACTCGTGTATTGTTATTTTGCGAACTCAAACGGAGATAAACAATTTGCGTCTAATCGAGACGAAAGCAAAACAACGAATGGTCAAATTGTTTACCGACGAAAGATGAAGTTGTCGAACGCTCTCGAACCGTATAACGCTAAAATTGGACCACAATACTTAACGGCGAAAGTTCTCGCCAAAAAGGGATCTTCGTCCTACGAGCTGGTTGATCCTACCGGGGAAAATCTTTTTGCTTGGCCAGCAAATCTTCTCAAACCAACATAAACTGATTTAAACGGATTGTTCATTTGGGAACTTTCCAAGGGCGACCGCCGGATTACATTTAGACTGTCGGTCGGCGTTGATCTATCTTCTTCTAGTGAATAGCAAAAAGGGAGACTTACACTGCTGTTGAAAGGTTCTTCATTACCTTCGTTAACGTTTTACGTGCTTCGCACTAGTGGCGAAGTAATAAATTATTCCGCTGAAGTTTTGCTTTCTGTTCCAAAACAGTCGTGATGGTGTAAATTTTTATTTTTGCCGGAATAGAATTCCGCGCCTTTTGGAAAACACCCACGCACTGGCACTTGGAAACAGAAGGCAAACAACCGAAAACACATCGCTTCGCCTTGTTCGGTGCCATTGATTTAGTTTTCACCCTTCTTCAGTGAGGACTTTTTACAAATTTTTGCTTTGTTTGGGCGTTTCTTCTTCGCACAAAACACTTTTCCCCTCTTATATGGGGATACACACGCACGTGCAACGTATTTTCGCTGCGAGAAACCGTCGCGAAAGCCCGAAAAAAATCGCGAAAACCGGAATGTAAACGTCGAGTTTCCATTCCGGTTTGTTTTCATAAAATATCATTCATTGATCATTACGCATATGAATGACGGTTGACATCTCCGAATGATGCCGTGTTACCAGAAATGATGAGATGGTTTCGGATCAGAGACTGATCGTTTGTGGTTAGACCATGTAATATATGTACGGTGCGGCTAAATGTGGATATGTATGAATGTGCGTCATCGGAACCCTCTCCCAGATGGTCTCTAACTACGACACTTTCGTCCAGAATGTTGACGATGACGTGGGATGGGTGCCAGAAGGAGTGCGTGAATGTGGTTGGTGTGGTTGGATGAGAGGCAATGTTCTAGACCTAATTCAAATGGTTAGTCGAATTGCAACGGGCAATTAGAATGAAAGGATATGTTTGAAAGAGAGAACATAATGAGTGGGTCGGAAATTAACTCTAGCTCAGGTATCGAGTGTGGGCACCGTAAGAACACGAAAGTCGATAAGAAAAACCGACAACCATTCCCCTGCAAGTCAGAACCGTAATTTAGTACTGGGACTTGCAGCATTTTAGGAAGATGAGTTGTTTTGATGAAGGACTAGAATCGGATTTCGAGTCCAGGCCTTGATTGGGTCAGATGATAGCTGACGGCATTTCGCTTTGCCAATGCTTTCAGTATTAGCTCTTCACAACCAGACCAAACAATTTTAACGATGCGGAACTTCGGTCGATTAGTTTTGGAATCGTTTATTTATAAATTACGGAAGGAATGATAGGGTTAGCAGTTTTTTGTACATATTTATTCATTTACGTATTTGTTTATTTATTTATTAATTAATTTATTAATTCATTATCTTATTTATTTTCCGTTTATTATTGTTATCGGTGTTAGGTGTTAGCAAATATCTTATAATACCAATATAGTTCACTTACGTGAAATCATGAAGACATATTGAAAATGACAGAAGCGCTAGTCACCTTTTCGACCGCTTGGAGCGCCACTTCTGATTTTGTTCTACAGGACATTCGAAAACGAATGACTTTCGACAATAAAATTACCCAAATGGGTACACTGAAAAAAATGCACATGTTATTGAGAATTCTATGATGAGAATAACGTTCGCTTATGTATGAGGTAGTACATGGATGACGTTTCACGGTTGGTACGTTTGTTTGTGTTATTGTTTTCGCAACCTCAAACCCAAAACAGAACCGAACACAGAATCAAAATGTCTGCAAAAAAATCAAGAGAGGTATTTTATTGTTATGTTAAGGATGGCTATCCTCGCGATACTAGTGCAACCGATTGGATATTTGTTTTTCGCGCTTCCCCGTTCAGGGTTCTACCCAAGTAGCGACCTGAACTGTAATCACAACTGTCTCGTGGATTTTCTTATTATCGTGGAGATAAACCAATTGGCGCTTCTAATGACAAAACAGGTGACTACTACAGCCATGTTCTACATGTCAAGTTCTAAATGTCAAGTGAATATAAATCATATTTAAAAATAGTAGGAGGGTGGTATTCGAGACACGACCGCATGACGATGACTACCGCATTCTTATATTCCATTAAAACAAATAGTAGAGGGAAATGCAACGCTTTTTTTACAAAACTTCAAGGCATCAAAAGGTGCCAGTTGCCGATTATTCTTGTTTACTGGTTATTCCGTCCTGAATTCCAGTCATTTTAGTATTTTGCAGTAGCCATGTATTACTAACAGCCACCAGCATGACGGGTGAAATCGGCACGAGATGACCGGTACTATTTTGTTTTCCCTCCTTTCAGCTGCTAACACCTAGCGCTGTCGTAAAATTAACACCAACACAAACATGCATTTTTGCAAGGTTTTTCCGCTAGCAGCAGCATTTTGTAAAACAGAAAATTCAACTAGCCGCTTCTATTATAAAACTTCGAGGCACTAAAAGGTGCCAGTTGCCGATTATTCTCGTTTACTGGTTAGTCCGTCCAGAATTCCAGTCTTTTTAGTATTTTGCAGTAGCCACAAGCATTACCGGTGAAACCGGCACGAGATGCCCGGTACTAGGGGAACTGCTCTATTATTCATCTCATTAAGCCGATATTCACGAAGAATGCACGAATAAAACACCAAATTTTCACGGAGTCATTGAACAAATGAACTAAATATGCTGAAGTACTCTTATGAAATCGTTTGGCATTGTATATTTAGTAAAATTAGTTAGATTTATCTTAAATTTTGTAAAACAAAACCATATCCATCTCAATACTTGAATCACTGCTCAATTATTCATCTCACGACGCCCCCATATTCATCACACTGTTAATCATGAATGAAACACATTATTATGAATGAACGTAGCCGCAGCCCGTCGTAGCAGGTTACCTAAATATCCGCTGCAGTTGTTTACGTGCAAAACTGGTAACTACTACAGTGCTTTCGATTTATGTCAATTATGTCGTAATAATTCAAAATTTTCAGTATGAATTTTTCGTATTAACAGGAACTGATTTGGCAACTCTTGATTTTCTTCAACGCAGTGAAAACAGATGAAAATACATACAATTGAATGAAATTTAGGAATTGTATAAATTCATCTCATATATTGCTGCTAATTCAAGCTTGTTTTAGGAAATTTGAGGTGAACATTTCAAAGATTTAGGTATTCTTAGTGTAGTGAGTGATTTTGTTAAGTGATTGAAATAAAAAGTGGTCCGCTAGTGATGAAAAAAACTTTGGTTGGCTGCTGAACGAGTCCCGTTGTAGCCGTATAGAACGATGCGCGGATTTTGTTTTCTGAGGTAGGTGATTGAATTAAATGAGTTTTGGAGTGCAGATGCCCGACTATAATATCAAATTTAGTGCTTTTAAGTGAGTTTTTGGGGATTATACTTCATGAGGTATCTAAAGTGAACTAAGATGAATTCAATCCATCGATTAGCAGATTGGTTTAAGAAGAAAATATGCGTTTTTTCCTGTTTTCAATTGTGTTTACATGTTGAATGAGATAAATATACGGGCTGAGATGAATAATGGAGCAGTTCCCATATTTTGTTTTTCCTCCTTTCAGCTGCTAACACCTAGCGTCCGTATGTAACCGGTACGGTTTAGTAATAAAACTGATGGGGTGAAATGTTCGAACGGTACGTTTTATACCAAGGCTTCGTCAGATAATTAGAAAGAAGGAGGAGCTAAGTAGATGATGGAATGGTAAGGAAAATTTTTTTCTTGAAAGCTGCGCCGGCCGCTGTCGTAATATTAACATCAGCACAAACAAATATTTTTGCAAGGTTTTTTCCGCTAGCAGCAGCATTTTGTAAAACAGAAAATTCAATTAGCCGCTTCTGTAACAGGCACGAGGTACCGAAAGGTACCAATTGCCGATTATTCTCGTTTACTGGTTAGTCCGTCCAGAATTCCTGTCATTTTAGTATTTTGCAGTAGTCATTTACTACTAACAGCCACCAGCATTACGGGTGAAACCGGCACGAGACGACCGGAACTATTTTGTCTTTCCTTCTTTCAGCTGCTAACACCTAGCGCTGTCGTAAAATTACAAACATGCATTTTTGCAAGGTTTATTCCGCTAGCAGCAGCATTTTGTAAAACAGAAAATTCAACTAACCGCTTCTATTATAAAACTTCGAGGCACCAAAAGGTACCAGTTGCCTATTATTCTCGTTTACTGATAGTCCGTCCAGAATTCCTGTCATTTTAGTATTTTGCAGTAGTCATTTACTACTAACAGCCACCAGCATTACGGGTGAGACCGGCACGAGATGACCGGTACTATTTTGTTTTTCCTCCTTTCAGCTGCTAACACCTAGCGTCCGTATGTATCCAGTACGGTTTAATAATGAAACTGATGGATTGAAATGTTCGAAATTTACATTTTATACCAAGGCTTCATCAGTTTGTTAGAAAGAAGGAGGAGCTAAGTAGATGATGAAATGGTAGAGAAGAATGTTTCTTGAAAGCTGCGCCGGCCGCTGTCGTAATATTAACACCAACACAAACATGCATTTTTGCAAGGTTTTTTCCGCTAGCAGCAGCATTTTGTAAAACAGAATATTCAATTAGCCGCTTCTGTAACAAAATTTCGAGGCACCAAAAGGTACCAATTGCCGATTATTCTTGGCTACTGGTTAGTCCGTCCAGAATTCCTCTCATTTTAGTATTTTGCAGTAGTCATTTACTACTAACAGCCACCAGCATTACGGGTGAAACCGGCACGAGACGACCGGTACTATTTTGTCTTTCCTCCTTTCAGCTGCTAACACCAAATTACAAATTACAAATTTTACATAGGGTTTTGTTGCTGAAATGAAAGCATTTCCGCAAAAAAACTCCTGGGCTTATTTCTTCAGAGTGAATTACCATATCTTCTGATATGTTTAAATATGGTATTCTTCTGACGACTTCGCTCCGGCTTGGTAGCATAATGCCTTCGTTAAGTTTGTCTTCTATAGGAATAGATAATTGCACAATTTCTATATTAAAGTTAGGTAACCAATATTCGTTATCTATCACGCACCTATATTTATTTTAGTAATCTAGACCTAAAATACCATCAGCTTTGATTGGTATATTAGGGGTTACTAAATGAAAATTATGATTTATATTAATAGCATTGTTAAAGTAGATTGTTGTGTTTGTTATCCCTAAAGTTTCTATACTACCATCGGTTATTCCGTTTAAAAAAATTTTGTAATTTGTATTTACACGTTGATCAGGGCGAATATTGTGTGCTTTAAACAGTGAAATATCCGCACCTGCATCAATTATTAAATTGCGAATCTCATTTCAAGTCATGTGCACTTTGACCTGAATGAAATTTGAAGCACTAAATCGATGTTTAGGATGGGTATGCCTGCCGGTAACAATTGTCGAGATTGTCGACGTCTCTGATCAGTTGTTACTGGTGGGCTAAAAAATCATTTTGAGTTTGCGTGTTGTTGGTTACTTGTTGGTTAACTTCCTGAGTATAATCTGGATTTTGCTGATAGTGTGGTGAATTGTTGGGTATTTGGTAATGTAGAGGAGTGTCCTGCTGGTTTGTAAGGTACATTCTTGCTGAGTTGTAATTCTGGTTGGAATTCCTATTGAAATTTTGATTGGAAATTCGGTATTGGTTGGTAGGTGGAAAATTTCTGTTAGAATTTCTGTTGTTGTTGGATGTCGGGTGTTGATTGTAGTGGTTATTATGGTTTCTATAGTTATTATTTGGATATCGCGGTTGATATTTATTGTTGAAATTGTTTCTTAGATTGTTATTAAATTGATTTCTTTGATTACTATTCCTTTGTGGTGTTCTGTTCGTGGGGTTGTTTTGGTATCTTTTATTGTCACACTTGGTGTTTAGTATCACTGCGTTTGATTGTTTGATTGCAGGTTCCTCATTTTCTACCATAGTATCAATGGCTTCTTGGAGATTTGTAAATTTTCCCACTTTTAACATTATTTTTGTTTCAGTATTAGACGAGTTGGCTACCATTGTTTCAATAGCAGCTTTTTGGGACCATTTCCTTGCTACTTCGCTGGGGATTTGCTCCCTAATGTATGTGTCTGTTAGTTTTTCCGCAAGTAGGTCTACTTGTTTCGTAAAGTTCTGGATATCATCTGGTGATTTGAATCTTAGGTCGTTCAGAGTGTTTTTCGCTGAATCAGATGAACTTTTATCGCTGCAATTATTTTGTACTTCGGTGATCATCTCGTCGTAACTGGCTGGGGTGTTGGAAAAAAGGTTTCTAGCTTTCCCACTCAGTTTTGTCAGAATGATCTGTATCGCAGCGGTCTTATTGGCTTCTGGTACGATTGTTTTGGCTAGGTTAATTGCGTCTATGAAAGATTTTACACCGTTGGTGTTTCCGTCATGTTCCCTTTGTTATGGATTTTTAAACTCCAAATGATGATTTTACTTAATATTTTAAGACGGAATTTTCTTTTGGCTAACTTAATGTCACTGTTTGATTTCGACAAGTTAGCGTCAATAATGGATTTAAGGAATCGTTAGACTTGGTTTGTAGTTCTGGTTCGCTGTCGTATTCTCTATTAGTGTTGACTATTGTGTTATCTAAAATTTTGATGCACTCCGAAAAAACTATTTTAATCGCCCCATATGATTCTACCTCTATATTTCATTCAGACGGACTGAGTCTAAATTGAAAAGTTTTTAAGATTTTTTTGTACTGAGAGTAATTTTCCTCTAATTGCTGTTTCTTGAGCAGAATATTCTCAAACGTTTTGCTTCTGTGTTTGTTTTTCTTAAGGTTAGAGTACTCTTTTTTGTATTGTGTTCAATAGTTCTTAGTTCTTTCATTTAAGTGAGAAATTTTATGGTTTAAAATTGGTCGAACATGTTTGTGTTTGATGCTTAAAAAAATTTTTACTCACGACATTATAATATATTGTTTCTCGGTGATTGTTGTTCATTTGGTTGCTGCTGTAGATGATGATGTTACTGCTGCTGCTGTTTGATGACGCTGCTTCTGCTATTGCTGTCTGCTGCTTGTTGATGACGTTGTGGCTGCTATTGTGGATGAGATAGCTTTTGATCGACTACCAAATAATACGGTTTCGAAAATCCAATAAGGTATTTATGTGTGCGCAAGTATGTGTATGTGTGTTTATTTTCATTCATACGACCAATATATCTCGATTTTCTTAGCATCGGCTCAACCGATTCGATTGTTCTTAGTCGTTTAGTCGCATTTGAAAGAGCTTAGAGTCTAGTTAATTGATGGAAAATATCGATTTGATTCGAGGGCTCGTTCAAAAGTTACGTAACAAAGTTTTATCAGTTTATATGGAAACTGACATGCTATCCGATTTTTTTCAGTAGTTTGACTGTTTTGAGTCCTTTTAGTGCTATGCGTATGATAATTTCAAAAAATATGTTGAAAAAAAAAATAAAGCAAAGCTTGTGGAAACGTTTAGTACATTGCAGTATCTCGCAGGTAATTAATTGAATGCGTAGTGTACAAAAACAATCACAAAAAATACATTTGGATTATCTCAGCAATGGATGTATTGATTTGATTTTCTTGGCTGCAATTAAAATGGCTTGAAGGCTATTTGATCCGATGGTTCATGCAAAAGTTACGAATCAAAACGTGTTTACATAATATGAGACAAATTAAACATGATATGATAACAATTAAACAAAAAGTGGAAGAGGTTGTTTATAGGAAACGACCGCAAGGTTAACGTTGAATTACGACAGCCTGTCTTATGTCAATATTTTTTTGCAATAGCTTTGGAAATACACTCGATTAGGGTTAATCATTTTAATGGTGTGAAGCGATATATTTTTCCGTACTTGTTTCGTATATTATTATTGCTTTAAAAATAAACGGAATCCGTTGGAAACTAGCTGAGTTCAGAACTTTTGAAAATGGACAATATTCGTGACGCTTTCGATGCTTTCGGTTTTACAATTTGTACCCCTATATATGTTGCCGTAAGACATAATTCTACGTCGAAAACGCACTAATCGATGTGCTCAAGTCTGTTGAAAGAAACAAAAAAAAAATCGTATAATCAATTCATAAATGTTTGATATTAGTTGTATTTACCAGAAAATTGAACTTTGCAGTAACAGTTAATAATTTCAGCCTTGTTAAATGTTTAAAATAAACAAAGCAGAAAAAATTTTAATTTTCCGAAGGTATTGTCGGAATTTTTGGTCAAGTATATGAATATGAAAATTGTTTGTATTTCATGATGCTGTAAGAAGACGGAGTTTAACCGGAAAAAGGCCGGAATCCTCAATCGGCAAAGATGCCCCTTCTGCAAATTGTTATGAACCATGAGGATAATCGAGATGCTGTAAGAAGTGACTAGTTTGTAATGATGAAAACTTAGTAAATTGACATTTACTTATAATTTTTACAACTTAAGCACTGAAAGTATTTGCATGTGATCCTCGGACAAGTATATTAATACGAAAACGGTTTGTAATTCATGATGCTGCAAGAAGACAGAGATTCACCGGAGGAAGGCCGGAACCCTCAATCGTCAAAGATGCCCCTTCTGCAAATTGTTATGCACCATGAGGATAATCGAGATGCTGTAAGAAGTGACTAGTTTGTAATGATGAAAACTTAGTAGATTGACATTTACTTCCATTTTTTACAATTTAAGCACTGAAATCATTCGTTGTTTTGCTTTCGTCTCGATTAGACGCAAATTGTTTATCTCCGTTTGAGTTCGCAAAATAACAATACACGAGTTATCGTACGGGTGTTTTTTTGTCGATTAGTTCTCGTGCTGCGCAATAACAATAGACTGTTATATATCGGCAGAAACATCTGCACACTGGTAGGGGCAGGCTACCCCGCCAGTGATTCGATACGCAGCTGATATATCAGCAAGAATAATTCTCCCGCACCGCTGTTACCCCGCTAGCAGCACGGACCATCATACGATCGAGCGAGTGGAAGTCAACTACAAGTGGCATCTACAAGGTCGCGTGTAGGACACGGCCACTGTGTCTCAACACAAAGCTGGATCGTCATTGTTTGTTCTGCGGAGACGCTCGATTAATCCTACTATCAGCCGTGAGGTCGTGACTTAGACGTTCGGTGAAGTATTACCTTTAGAATTTTTACTATTATTATCAATATTATTACTATGTTATAATATTATTATTAATATTATTATTGATATTATTATTGTTATTATTAATACTATTACTATAATTATTATTATTATTATTATTATTACTATTGTTATTAGTATTAGTATTACTGTCTTTTTTTTTATTTGATCCATTGTAGATTGAAAAATTGTTTTTAAAATTTAACATCAACTACTTGAACCCCCCCCCATATTCGAATATTTATCGTTTGTGTGCGGTAGAGCGTAACGCTCCCGCAAAATGGACGACATGCAGGTGCAACTTTTCCTGGAGGTGGAAACAAACGGGGAAGAAATTGAAATTTCTCCCATCAGCACACCCCTACCTTCCCCTGTGCCCTCCCCTTTGCCAAGTCCTGTACCAAGAGTACCGGAAGTACGGGTAAAAGCTTACCCAGATGCCGCTGGCGGTCCCTACGTTGTTTTTTTCCGGCCCATAAAGAAGCCATTGAATATTATCCAAATTGGCAAAGACCTGGCAAAACATTTTTCGGCCGTAACCGAGATTACGAAGGTGAGGCCGAACAAACTGCGAGTTGTCGTGAGTAGCTTGAAGCAAGCAAACGAAATTGCTGGCTACGAGCTCTTCACGAGAGAGTATCGCGTGTACATCCCTGCCAAGGATGTAGAAATCGACGGTGTGGTTACCGAGGGGAATCTCACTGTCGATGACATTTTGCGTCATGGAGTTGGCTGCTTTAAAAACCCCTTGATGCAAAGTGTAAAGATACTGGATTGCAAGCAATTGCATTCAGTATCCATCGAAGAAGGGAAGAAGAAATTCCTCCCTTCGGATTCCTTCCGAGTAACATTCGCCGGATCCGCGCTGCCGAACTACGTCCGCTTGGACAGGGTTCGTCTACCTGTACGCCTGTTCGTACCGCGGGTCATGCATTGCCAAAACTGTAAGCAGTTAGGTCACACAGCCACCTACTGCTGCAACAAGGCACGCTGTAGCAAGTGCGGAGGCAATCATGCTGAGAACGCTTGCAGTGGGGATACTGAAAAGTGTCTTTATTGCGAGGGAACTCGGCATGACCTTCCGGCATGTCCCGCGTACAAACAGCGCGAGGAAAAAATTAAGCGTTCCCTTAAGGAACGATCAAAGCGCTCTTTTGCAGAAATGCTTAAGAGGGCTGAGCCACCCTCGACAGGAAACATCTTTTCCTTTTTGCCAACCGATGAGGGTACATCTGACGATCCCGTCGAAGGGTGTTCCTATGCCTTGCCAGAGGGATCTAGGAAGAGGAGAATGCTCAACTCTCCTAATCTTTCTCGTAAAGGTCGTAAGATAACCCCTAGCGGAATGACCAATAAGACAACACAAAAAGGAAGCGGTGAAGAAAAACCGAAGCAAGTACCCCCCGGTTTTAATTTCAAATCAAACCAGGAGTACCCACCGCTTCCTGGGGCACCAAAAACCCCTCGGGCACCCATTTCTCGATCAGAAGACATAAAAGAAACAGGGTTCATAAAATTCTCTGATATTGTGGACTGGATATTTAAAACATTCAACATACCAGATCCCCTTCAAAACATTCTTCTTGCCCTTCTCCCAACAGTGAAAACCTTTTTGAAGCAACTCACAGCAACTTGGCCCCTCATTTCAGCTATCGTATCTTTCGATGACTAATTCGTTGAAAGAGGTTAGGAATTTTGTCACTGTGTTACAGTGGAACTGCAGAAGTATCATCCCCAAATTTGATTTATTTTCACATTTGATAAACACATACAATTGTGATGCGTTCGCGCTTTGTGAAACTTTTCTCAATTCAAATGACCAACTTAATTTCCACGATTTTAACATCATTCGTCGAGATCGAGACTCACACGGTGGAGGGGTACTTTTAGGGATCAAAAAGTGCTATTCTTTTTTCAGAATTGACCTCCCCTCGATCTCGAATATTGAAGTTGTTGCCATTCAAACGAATATGAATGGAAAAGACCTTTGCCTTGTTTCGTTATATATTCCCCCATCCGCGCGGATTGAACAGAAGCAACTCCTTGATATAGCAGAATTGCTTCCCGCACCTTTTTTGATTTTGGGAGATTTTAACTCTCACTGTTCGCTATGGGGGTCGCTGTACGACGACAACCGATCTTCTTTAATCTGTAACTTGATCGACGACTTCAATATGACAGTTTTGAATACTGGGGAAGCGACACGCGTACCTAATCCTCCGGCACGTGAAAGCGTGCTTGACCTATCCCTCTGCTCGACATCACTAGCGTTAGATTGCCAGTGGAAAGTAATCAACGATCCCCACGGTAGTGATCATCTTCCAATCGTTATATCAATTGCTAATGGTTCAACTCCCCCGAACCCAATCAATATTTCCTACGACCTTACACGTAATATTGATTGGAAGCGTTATGAGTCTATTATAGCGGAATCTATCGAGACTCACGAGGAACTTCCTCCGGAGGAAGAATACGCGTTCTTAGCTGGCTTGATAATCGACGCCGCGACGCAAGCTCAGACGAAACCGATACCCGGGGTAACGATTAGACAACGCCCTCCCAACAAATGGTGGGACAAAGAGTGCTCTGAGCTGTACGCGCGAAGGTCCGCGGCGTATAAGGACTACCGGGAGTACGGCACTGTCAACCTACTACGAAAGTACGAGGCACTGGGCAGGCAGATGAAGAGCTTAGTAAAGGCGAAAAAACGCGGGTACTGGCGGCGGTTCGTAAACGCGTTGTCGAGGGAAACAGCGATGAGCACTCTTTGGGATACCGCCAGGCGCATGCGGAACCGTGACGTTTCGAATGAGAGTGAGGAGTATTCAGATCGCTGGATACTCGATTTTGCCAAAAAGGTCTGTCCGGACTCTGTACCGGAACAGAAAACCTTTCGCGACGCGTTTATAGTAACTACGGAAGAGCCTCCATTTTCGATGTTGGAATTTTCAATGGCTCTCCTGTCGTGCAACAATAAGGCTCCAGGGTTAGATAGAATAAAATTCAACCTGTTGAAGAATCTACCCGACTCTGCAAAAAGACGCTTGTTGGACTTGTTCAACAAGTTTCTTGAGCTAAATATTTTTCCGCATGACTGGAGGGAGGTAAAAGTCATTGCTATTCGGAAACCCGGGAAACCTGCCTCTGATCACAATTCATATAGGCCGATTGCAATGCTCTCTTGCCTCCGGAAATTAATGGAGAAAATGATCCTCTTACGGTTTGACAAATGGGTCGAAACAAACGGTTTACTTTCAGATACTCAATTTGGCTTTCGCCGGGGCAAAGGGACGAACGATTGCCTAGCGTTGCTTTCTACTGAAATTCAACTCGCATTTGCTCGAAAAGAGCAAATGGCTTCTGCGTTCTTGGATATTAAGGGGGCTTTTGACTCTGTCTCTGTAGAAGTTTTAAGCGCGAAACTTCATTCGCAGGGACTTTCACTAAATTTGAATAACATTTTGCTCAATCTGTTGTCAGAAAAGCATATGTATTTCTCACATGGCGATTCGACAACTTCCCGAATTAGTTACATGGGCCTTCCCCAGGGCTCATGTTTAAGTCCTCTCTTATATAATTTTTACGTCAATGACATCGATGAATGTCTTGCAAATTCATGCACGCTAAGGCAACTTGCAGACGATAGCGTTGTATCCATTACTGGTAGCGAGGCTAGCGATCTGCAAGGACCATTGCAAGATACCTTAGACAATTTGTCTGAATGGGCTCTTAAGCTGGGTATCGAATTCTCTCCGGAGAAAACTGAGTTGGTCGTTTTTTCTAGGAAGCATAACCCAGCTCAGCTGCAGCTCCTACTAACGGGTAAAACGATCTCTCAGGTTTTAGTCGCTAAATATCTCGGGGTCTGGTTCGACTCTAAATGCACCTGGGCTTGTCATATTAGGTATCTGACACGAAAATGCCAACAGAGGATTAATTTTCTTCGTACGATTACCGGAACCTGGTGGGGAGCCCACCCAGGAGACCTTCTAAGGCTTTACCAAACAACGATATTGTCAGTTCTTGAGTACGGCTGTTTCTGCTTCCGCTCCGCCGCGAACACGCACATTATAAAATTAGAGAGAATACAATATCGTTGTTTGCGTATTGCCTTGGGTTGCATGCAGTCGACCCATACGATGAGTCTTGAAGTGTTAGCGGGTATTCTTCCGTTGAAACATCGTTTTTGGAATCTCTCTTACCGGTTGCTAATTCGATGCACAGTTAGGAACCCATTAGTAATTGAAAATTTCGAGAGGTTGGTCGACCTTCAATTTCAATCCAGATTTATGACTTTATATTTTGACTATATGGCTCAAGATAATAATCCTTCTTCATACGATTCCTCCAATGTCGCACTTTTAGATACTTCTAATAATGCTATATTTTTCGACACCACCATGAAACAAGACATTTCTGGTATCCCGGATCAATTGCGACCCCAAGAGATCCCTAAGATTTTTTCGAATAAGTTCAAACATGTTAGTTATGATAAAAGGTTTTACACTGACGGATCTAATCTAGATGAGTCCACTGGCTTCGGTGTTTTCCACGAAAATTTTACCGCCTCCTACAAACTCGATGCTCCTGCTTCCGTGTACGTCGCAGAACTTGCTGCTATTCAGTACTCTCTTGGAATCATCGAAACCCTACCCACAGACCACTACTTCATCTTCACAGACAGTCTCAGTGCCATTGAGGCTCTGCGATCGATGAAGCCTGTGAAGCACACCCCGTATTTCCTGGGGAAAATACGGTGGTTTTTAAGTGCTTTAACAGATAAAAATTACCGGGTTACCTTAGCGTGGGTCCCTTCTCATTGCTCGATTCCGGGTAACGAAAAGGCTGACTCTTTAGCTAAGGTGGGTGCTATTGATGGCGATATTTATGAAAGACCAATTGCTTATGATGAATTTTATAGCATTTTGCGTCAGAGAACACTCAACAGTTGGCAATCATCATGGAACTCAGATGAACTGGGACGGTGGCTACATTCCATTTTTCCTAAGGTATCGACGAAAGCATGGTTCAAGGGGTTGGATGTAGGTCGGGACTTCATTCGCGTGATGTCTAGACTTATGTCCAATCACTACACGTTAAACACGCATCTCTTTCGTATAGGGCTTGTAGACAGTAATCACTGCGTTTGTGGCGATGGCTACCATGACATCGAGCATGTTGTTTGGTCGTGTACCGAATACTGTGGTGTTAGGTCCGAGCTTATAGATTCCCTTCGGGCCCGAGGAAAACAACCGAACGTACCCGTTAGAGACATTCTGGGAAGCGGTGATCTCCAGTACATGACACAGTTATACTGCTTTCTGAAAAACGCTGACATTAAAATTTAAAATTTTCTTTGTCTATTTGTCAGATTAAGGATACAAATATGCTATGCTGAAGACACGGAAACGAAGAGCCCGCAACTATGCTTACACAAATATTTTGAACCCACAACAAACAAGAATACAATTGCTCTACCAGTTGAAAAACAAAGTTCCAAAATAGTTTTAAGTCAAAATTGTATCTCCCCTCCTCTCACCTTAAATCCCCACTAGCTCGTAGTCGGCCGCGAGAATAAAGAAAAGGCCTCCCTCTTTTCCCTGCTAACGTAGAATTAAAACGAATTGTACTTGGCTCAGTAAAACAGAAAATGTATCGTGCCGTGTCAAATAAACTAATTTAAAACTCAAGCACTGAAAGTATTGGCATGTGATCCTCGGACAAGTATATTAATACGAAAACGGTTTGTAATTCATGATGCTGCAAAAAGACAGAGCTTCACCGGAGGAAGGCCGGAACCCTCAATCGGCAAAGATGTCCCTTCTGCAAATTGTTATGAACCATGAGGATAATCGAGATGCTGTAAGAAGTGACTAGTTTGTAATGATGAAAACTTAGTAAATTGACATTTACTTACAATTTTTACAACTTAAGCACTGAAAGTATTGGCATGTGATCCTCGGACAAGTATATTAATACGAAAACGGTTTGTAATTCATGATGCTGCAAGAAGACAGAGGTTCACCGGAGGAAGGCCGGAACCCTCAATCGGCAAAGATGCCCCTTCTGCAAATTGTTATGAACCATGAGGATAATCGAGATGCTGTAAGAAGTGACTAGTTTGTAATGATGAAAACTTAGTAAATTGACATTTACTTACAATTTTTACAACTGAAAGTATTGGCCTGTGATATGAAAAATAGACACAATACCGTTTACATTCTGCTTCGATATTTCGAACGAAGATAAGATCAAGACATGTTCCGCCAAGTGTAGTAGCTTGAGCTGGATCTGTCGCCAAATCCAAGAAAAGGTAAGTTTTCATGAAGGAAATGAAATCTTTATTTTCTGGCTTCGATACGTCGATATTAAAATCTCCAGTAACAACGATGGGAGTAACGTCACAGGCATACATAATCAAATTACGTGTTATGAAATACTTCTTTTGTTTAAGTGTGGTACCTAGCAAAATAAAATAGAATAGAATACATGAATGTATGAATGCACACAGAAATTTATTGTAAACTTGGATACCTGGAGAAATGTACAATGAAAACAACAGCGTCTTGGTTCCCATCACTGAAATTTCAGCAGCACAAATGTCGCCAAACTGGTCTGCTTCATCCAATGCAGGATCGTAGCTCGAATCAAGCTTATCGATGATGTGAGGAATGATGATTGCTGATGCGGCGGTGTTTTGATAAATCACTACTCCTCCAGCTCTTGTTTCATCACGTTTTGCTTGGACGATGCAATCAAATCCAGCGATAGTTGCGTTTGTATCATTGGATAGCCAAGTTTCACTTATTGCAAGAAAATCAACAGAAGTGAGAACACGGTCTGTTGCAATATCTGATGAGTGAGCACTCAGACTTTGTACGTTCATGCTCATCAGCGAGCAAGCAGAAGGGTTTGATGTTATTGCTGCCATAACATCATCTCCTATGGTTCGAAGTTTGTGATTGCCTGAACGCTGAAGCTCTGTTCGCAGTGCATCTATTCGTGGTGATGAAGCATTTTTACAGTGGTGAAATTAAAAAGTATTGCTGGGGTTGGTCAGATACAATCCATCGATGGAAGTAACTCTGGAAAAACCAACATAAACTAACTGCTGTTCTTGGCAGCTCTCATAACTGAAAACTACTTCCGAAAACGTTCCACCCTGTGATTTATGAACCGTCATGGCACACGCGCTTACCACTGGGAATTGATTCCGCTTACACTTCACTCCACCGTTAAGGTTAATGCTCGTTGATCTTTTGACGTTGGGGGTCCACTCAGGTTTCAAAACACCAGGTTTTGAATAAACTAGTGGTCTAGCCTTCACTCGCAACATCTCACCGATGGACTCGTTCTCAAAGTTCATCCAGATATTTGTTATCGGTTGTTGAGGATCATCTTCGTTGTGTTCGATAAACATGAGCTCCCCAATTGCACCGTTCACAACACCGTCTTCGACGTCAGCATTTATAGTAAGCATATACGGAGTGCCCCCTGCAAGTTGCAGTAAATATGGCAAGCCACCAGTCTCCGCTGTACTCATCCTATGCATCTTTGTGCGAGCACCCGCCAGCTGGGAATTGTTCTTGTACCCAGAGTAGTTATCTTCTGCTAGGCATTCGATTGCTTCTCGATCGACCAAAGCAACGGAATTATACTGATCAACGTCGATGTTGCGATGAAATAACCGAGTTGCCTTTGGGACATTCTGCTGACACCAGTCCACTGTGCGAAATATGCTTTCGATGAGGTGAATTTCTCCAGGATTCAGCTGTTCTCCATTACCAATTTTTGTTAGAACAGTGGAGAACTGTTCATTGGCTTGACGCATCACCTGAACGAGCGGGTAGAAATCGAGCGATTGCCATAATATTGCACCAAGCATAGAATTGGCACACGGCTTGAAGACTGGTCGGGCGTTCACTGGAGGTAGTTGTCGAAGGTCACCGCAAAATATAATTGGCATTCCACCGAATGGATCATTGTAATTCCCCGTAATTTCTTGGAGCCTGACATGCACTGTGTTCAGAATGTTGGTACCAAGCATACTGGTTTCATCGATGATGATAACCTTCACGTTCGCAAATGCATTGCGGTACAGTTGCAACGCTTCAAAACTCAGCTTTGAACTTTGTCTGCGGTACATGAGGACATGGGCAGCCTTTCCCGTTGACAGACATGCAACGTACGCATTATTTCGTGAGTTGTGTGCTTGGCTGAATCGATTGACAGTCTCCATGATTATTCTTAGGGTGAAGGTCTTACCGCAGCCCGCCGGGCCAGTGAAAAAGATCTGAGGGGTTTGGTATTCGCATCGAAGCAGTGCAGGTTGTGGATGATCTGTAAAATTAAATCTCGCTGCTCTGCATTTGTCGCACGAACCATTTCACAATATTCTTGCTTCGACATTACATTGGACCGCTGCTTGACCACCGCTGCCAAGGGTCCAGTGGGTAAGTTCTGAATAACATCGTCGTTTGGCTCCATAGCGATGGTGCGAACATATTCATCACGTTTCTTGTTTGCAACTTCTTGTTGCTCATCATCCTCACTGGTCATTCGAAGTAATTCTTCTACGACCTGATCCAGGAAAAGGTCGCTGTCGTACTTTTTGCGTGTGGCGAGAATGAGAGCTTCATTATCCTCGTACAATTTCAGGAACTTGTTTCGGTCGAGTATATCACATACTTCGTTCCTGAATGGCAGCAAAAGCAGCACCATTTCTCGATTATATTCAACCAGTTCCGACATTTGAAACGAACACCAACGGAGCACACGAGAAAAGCTACGCGGCTTGTAAGTATTCTTATTGCTCTTATCCTCCGTATACAGCGCAACAAAATCCGCCAGACAAACTTCGTCCATTCCTACACGTGCTTCGTATCGCTGAACTACGTTGAGTGTCCAAACATCGGTGGAATCTTCATCAAGACCCTCTTCATCCATCTGTTTTGCTCGCTTCTTGGATTTAATTCGCTCGTGTGGCCACATTGTCGGAATGAACTCCACCTGTAAGATTACAAGAAGTGATTAATGTAAAGGGGCTTTGTAATTTTTGTTTGACTAAATACCTTCCGGCTAGCTTCTGACATAGGTTGTCTTAGTAAATACCAGGCTGCTTCCTGAGCCGACATTTCCACTGAGTTTAGCATTTTGATGCTGACCTTTTTGAGTAAGCCATTGTAATCTTGTTCCGGATGCTCTTCTTGAAGTTTCATCAATTCTCGATGCAAGCTGCTCACACCCCTGTTTGTTTTGTTGACGTATTCTACGACATATGCAGCACACGAGAACTCTTCCAATACAAACTGCAGGTCCATATTGGAACGAAGAAGCTTAGCAATCCAGGGGTTGAAGGGGTTTGTCCAGAGTTGTGTCATGGAACGTTTCATCAAAACTGTGGGTCGGTTTATCGTGGAACGGATAACGTTGAGGTAGTTGTCAAATGAGCAATTGCAGTCCAAAAGGTACGCTTCAAGACTGTCGAAGGCCTTCGTTTCAAGACCGCAAGCTTACGCAACTGATCGAGGCGACCATCCCCTGCCGTGATTGGAATCAAAATACGAGTTTGATCCATCGGCCAGTATGGAATATTAAACCGGCATTGTTTATCATTACGTTTATAGCAAGTGAACGTATGTTTATGAACTTGGTTGCTGTAGGTATCAGGCAAATCCTCAGAACTAACAGAACAGAGGAAATCGATCAGCTTACCGGTACCAGGCATGTTCTCTGAAATGTCTTCACGAGGATCGTTGGCCATCCAAAGCAGTATATGAGCATGGGGACTACCGCGGTGCTGAAATTCTATTCGTTTAAAATAGTCAACGACATAGTAATCTCCAAACGGGCTATACGATCTTGATGAAAGCAGCTTCATTAAAACGTTAACCAGTTTATGGAAGTACGCACAACACGTCACAGGATCTTCATTCACTAGCGTAGTGCGTTGTAAAGCGGTCAGATTCTGCAAGATGTCGGTAATTTCAGCATCATTGGATACATTCGAAAGCTTGTGGAGTATTGCAAGCAGATTCGGCCATCGAGTTTCGTTTGCGCTTATTGTTAAAAACATGGTCGGCTTTCCAAGTTGTCGGATCATGGCAAAAACATCGTGTTTCCTCTGCTGCCAATATTGTACGGAATTAGGGATAGATTTCATAAACGACAGGTTTCGCTCAATACAAGACTCCAAGAAATCTTTGTCTTTCAACTGAGCACGTGTGATATTGGCTGTGCCCATGCATTTGAATGTATTTCGGAGTCCCTCTGACACTCGCAAACGCATAATCTTCATTGCCATGTAAAGGATATGTTTGGGCTTAGCCCCTCGTCGATCCCGGCGCCTAGTCTCGCTAGTGGCCATCATAAATTGTGTTACATGAACGTCAGGCTTGAACGATCTTGGATGGCCTAGATATATATTTGGAAAGGACAATTCCTCGGCGACTGATCATATATGATGGAGAGCGGTGTTTTGTTCTGTCCCGGTGCGATTTCGAGACGCATATCCTCGTTCCAAAGGAGGGTGTTTTGTTGACCAATCAGGAGCTCCACCTCGTTTAACTCATCAATAACCTCCAGATCGACCGCTTGAGGTGCACCATATTGTTGTACTGATTCAAGCGCAGCGAAATTTTCTTCGTTAAAAACAATGCCGTTTTGTTTGTAAAGTGGAGCCAAAGTATTTGAGCCAAGACTTAACGGTACCTTCCTTCACGTATCCGGACAAATAGCTGGACCGATGGATCATATGTTTCTTGATAGACACATTGAATGCGTAATCGTCATCCAACTGTCTAGGTAGTTGACGCACCATTTGATCCACTTCGACAGGAACATTGATTATTTGACCTATAATGGCCAAGCTACCTGTTTCCCAAGCATGAGAAAAGCGTCAAGTGAATTGGGAAATTCAAAATAAAAACGCAAGTTAGAATACTAACCTGAAGCACGGCGCAAGCGACGAAGTCGCATAAAATTTATTCTTGGTGAAATCAATCTTATTGTCAATGGGTCCAGCGGTGGCAAATTTGGTGGAGAGTTGGGGTATGTGAAACCATTCGACTGTGATAGAGTAGGGATTGATCCTCGCTTCAGGCTACTGCGGCAAGTAAGACAGGCCGAAAACCCTTCCACAGTAGCGAAATAGTTTGTCGCCATTAAAATGGCAGAATCGGCACTTTTTATCGGTTTTAGGTTATTACTAAACCAAATTCTCGCACATACATCACACGAATGACCAAATGTGTTATCCAGGAAGCGTTTCTTGAATTCTTTATCGGCACGAGCAAAATTTGGCTCTCGTTGTGTGGAAAACGAAGACGGGTCTTCAGCCTCTTCAGGATCGTTGGTATCGTATTCTTCAATGATAGCATGATCGTCGATGACTTCTGCTTGCGAGACCAACGGCGAGGGAATATCGGATTCAGATGATTTATCTGGCAAAACTACGGCACGGTTGACAGTTGACAAGTCATGAATCGGAACAGTACGAGTGGAATTGAATTCTATTCGATAAAAATTCGATAAAAATGCAATGAAAAATTTTCAAAATCGTTAAACACTCACTTTAGCTAAAGATTGAAATCTTAGTTTGAGTCTTTTCGACAACTAATACTATGTATATGTAATAAACGCATAATTTATAAACAGGCCAGTTGAAACTTGAAATTCAATCGAAGTTTATCATTTAGATCTTAAAGTTGACATTCATTAAATGTTGTTTTAGGCAATAAGAGGAGAAACTTTGGATAAACCTAATTAATAAATCGGCCTCCTCATCTAGAAAATAGCTGTTCAATAATTAGTATGTTGAATTCAATGAAATCATTTCTTCTGCCAACACTATCAGTGTACCGACATCAGTAGACTCATATGAACCGGACATGGTTCACAATGATTTGATTGCAAAGATCTTGTCCCGGTGAACTCCGGTTTGTGAACCATCATTTTTTCGCTCGAAAAACCGTGGCTCATTTTTGTGAAATATATTTTTACTAGAATAGATATTCGTTTGAGGTTCAATGCGTGACGATATGTGTGTGCCACGCTCTTTAAACTAAATCACTTTTCTCAAATAGCTTGACCGATTTTCACAAAATTAGTGTCAAATAAAAGGTCTAGTTACCCCATATGTTCCATTTAAAATTCATTGTTTACGGACTGTAACTTCAATTATCACCGAAATTACGATATGGATTTGAATAATCTTGGAGTCAAGTAAATCGGTTGTTTTCAAAAACTAATGAATTTTATAATGATTAAACATATGGATGATTAATCATTAGAAGTCATAAAAAAGAAACACGTTCCGAAGATTTTTCAAATTCACTCGTAAAACCAACTGCTTTGAATAAAATATGTGGCCTCAACACTGAAATTTGATGATTTCATCAAGACCGACGATATGTTGGCCTCAGCAATGCTGAGTCAGCATCGTTGATTTTCGATGAAATGTTATTAAAATCCATTTATAATGAATAATATTGATTTATAGATGATTAAAACAGCAGGTTATCCTAGGAAAATAAATTACCAAAAAATATAAATATTTATATATACGCATATGAATAAGTATATAAATGAGTTTAGAAAAAAATGTATATATATGTGCATTCGCGCTTCCCTGAAACGAGAGCGATACTGGTACGAATATAAGCTTAGTTGTTCTGTATTACATTTACATTTGTTTTAAATGTTTAAATAAGGCATTTTAGCTCACCACCCTCGCTGTATTAGGCACTAGGGATGGGCGATATTGACAAAAGTATCGATACTTTGGTATCGCGATACTTCAATGAACTTCGATACAAGGCGTCGTAGCATCGGCTGAAGGAGTATCGATATTCGGGGCTTTGATAGTATCGGTATCAGACTTACAATTTTTTTCAAGAAGCATCGTTTAATAAGTATCGATACCGGTACTCATCTCTCGATGTGAGTATTGATGCCAAAAAATACAATACCGCGACCCCTAGTATCGATGCTAGTATCGCCCATCCATAGTAGGCACTATTTATTCTCAGACAGATTGCAGACGATGTACACCATGTTGAATCTATGCTTTCAAAGAACCATGCAACAAACTGTTGCAGCAAAAACATCGCGAATTTTATCACTCACTTGGATGCGAGTGCAAAGTCACTCTCTCGAAAGCACATAAACTATATTATATTCTGCTTGCTTCGTAGTTCCAAAAATAATTATGGGGCTTATTAACGTTCTCACTGCACGGAGGAAATTGGAGAAATACAATTATAATAAGCACGATGTTCCTGTTTTCCTTGCTGTGTTTCCGTGAGGTGAGATCCGTAATAAGCCCCTGAAAAATCTACCTCGTCTAGACGTCCCTTCTCCAGCATCCCAAGCGGAAGATGAAGCGACGTCGTCTCTGGTTCCTCTTTTTTTGTCTCGGTAGCTTTTAGCCCGCTGAGCATCCGATTTCGGCCGCTTCTTTCCGGATTGAGCTTCCTCCGCTGCTCTGGCACGTTTGCGTGATGCACGCTTGTATTGGGAAGCCATATATCTCGGCATGGCGCTGACGTTTGTGGTTCGGTTTTTAGAATTTATGGATTTGGTAACACGTAACTTGCACATTCGATTTAACGGAATAGCGATGTAACAATGAACAAAGCTGCTACCTGTTTGATTGAACAAAAAGTCGTATGATTTCCTTACACATCTAAAGAGGACTTACATCATAACGAAGGCGGCGCCGCGAAAGTGATAGAATTTAGGAATACGAAAAAGAGGATGGGCTACGCTGCTCACAGTTTGTCGGTATATAAGCGAAATTTGAGCGCGAAAGCGCATTATTTTATCGTCAACTGTGTACCTGGCAACAAATGTATCATCATTGAGATGGCACCAGAGGCAAGCGACAAAGGAGCCAGGAAATTTGTCACAACAGGTCAAACCTCGTTGTAAGGAGAAACATTTTCTGTTGCTTCCCGGTTGGCGGATCACAACAAACGTTCTACTATTACACTTGCCGCAAGGTTTAGACCGCCGTACGTTTGCTGCTCCAAGTAAATTGTTACATTCCTCTTGTCAACCTATTGATGCCTTATAAAGGCAACAATACAACATGTATCGTGTGTTGCACGGCTTGAAGGAAGAAGATGTTTCCGTTCTCGTATCGGATATAAGGGTCGCAATTATGCTGTGATGACAAGCAACAACCGTCTTCTTCAAGATGTTACATATTTGTTAATGAAGTGTTATGAATTTTCTAGAACGGACTCAGCGCTGTGAGCAGAACTGACTGAACTTTTCTGTTTGGAATCGGATTTGTTTCGCATATACCGCTTGTGATGCACAGTGTTAATGAATCGTAATATACATCACACTGCTGGGCAATTGCAGCAGCATCAAACTGTAATCAAAGTTGTAATTTAGTAATAACCATTCATTATGCTCTTCCAAATATATTTAGCAGCCTTGAAAAAGACTGGCTGCTGTAGTTGCAAATTTCGTTCAATTATCGCATAAATGCTTCATGGTCCAGATAGCGCGCAATATCCGCTCTGACATAGATTTTTTGCACGTTGTGGATTGGGATAACTGGAAAAATTATTTCCAGTTATGCCATTCTCCAACGTACGTAAAAAAGAGGATGGGCTACGCTGCTCACAGTTTGTCGATATATAAGCGAAATTTGAGCGCGAAAGCGCATTATTTTATCGTCAACTGTGTACCTGGCAACAAATGTATCATCATTGAGATGGCACCAGAGGCAAGCGACAAAGGAGCCAGGAAATTCGTCACAACAGGTCAAACCTCGGTGTAAGGAGAAACATTTTCGGTTGCTTCCCGGTTGGCGGATCACGACAAACGTTCTACTATTACACTTGCCGATAGGTTTGGACCGCCGTACGTTTGCTGCTCCAAGTAAATTGTTACATTCCTCTTGTCAACCTATTGTTGCCTTATAAAGGCAACAATACAACATGTCGTCGGTTTCGTGCAACACTAGCACAACTCAAAAATCATAGTTTCGAGAAAACGCGTTTGAAAATTTGTGTCGAAAATTTATTTTTCGCTTTTCAAGATAACTTTGAAGTTTAAGATTACCAATCCTCATTCGACACTTTTAGGTCTATTATGCACATACTATGAGCACGTTGTACAAGTTATAACCTTATTTTTACTAACTTTATGGAGAAATTTCGATTTGTGCAGCAAAGGCACTTTACTCATAACTCTGGATTTTTTGGGAATTTTGAAACGGGGTTTCGTGAGATGAAACTTAACTAGATTTCGCATCGTTTGCCATCAAAAACTCAAAAATGCAAAATTTTGAGTTGTGCCAGTGTTGCACGAAACCGACGATGTACCGTGTGTTGCACGGCTTGCAGGAAGAAGATGTTTCCGTTCTCGTATTGGATATAAGGGTCGCAATTATGCTGTGATGACAAGCAACAACCGTCTTCTTCAAGACGTTACATATTTGTTAATGAAGTATTATGAATTTTCTAAAACGGACTCAGCGCCGTGAGCAGAACTGGCTGAACTTTTTTGTTTGGAATCGGATTTGTTTCGCATATACCGCTTGTGATGCACAGTGTTAATGAATCGTAATATACATCACACTGCTGGGCAATTGCAGCAGCATCAAACTGTAATCAAAGTTGTAATTTAGTAATAACCACTCATTATGCTCTTCCAAATATATTTAGCAGCCTTGAAAAATACTGGTTGCTGTAGTTGCAAATTTCGTTCAATTATCGCATAAATGCTTCATGGTCCAGATAGCGCGCAATATCCGCTCTGACATAGATTTTTTGCACGTTGTGGATTGGGATAACTGGAAAAATTATTTCCAGTTATGTCATTCTCCAACGTACGTAAAAAAGAGGATGGGCTACGCTGCTCACAGTTTGTCGATATATAAGCGAAATTTAAGCGAGAAAGCGCATTATTTTATCGTCAACTGTGTACCTGGCAACAAATGTATCATCATTGAGATGGCACCAGAGGCAAGCGACAAAGGAGCCAAGAAATTTGTCTCAACAGGTCAAACCTCGTAAGGAGAAACATTTTCGGTTGCTTCCCGGTTGGCGGATCACAACAAACGTTCTACTATTACACTTGCCGCAAGGTTCAGACTGCCGTACGTTTGCTGCTCCAAGTAAATTGTTACATTCATCTTGTCAACCAATTGTTGCCTTATTAAGGCAACAATATAACATGTATCGTGTGTTGCACGGCTTGAAGGAAGAAGATGTTTCCGTTCTCGTAACAACCGTCTTCTTTAAGACGTTACATATTTGTTAATGAAGTGTTATGAATTTTTTAAATGACTGGTTGCTGTAGTTGCAAATTTCGTTCAATTATCGCATAAATGCTTTATGGTCCAGATAGCGCGCAATATCCGCTCTGACATAGATTTTTTGCACGTTGTGGATTGGGATAACTGGAAAAATTATTTCCAGTTATGCCATTCTCCAACGTACGTAAAAAAGAGGATGGGCTACGCTGCTCACAGTTTGTCGATATATAAGCGAAATTTGAGCGCGGAAGCGCATTATTTTATCATCAACTATGTAACTGGCAACAAATGTATCATCATTGAGATGGCACCAGAGGCAAGCGACAAAGGAGCCAGGAAATTTGTCTCAACAGGTCAAACCTCGTAAGGAGAAACATTTTCGGTTGCTTCCCGGTTGGCGGATCACAACAAACGTTCTACTATTACACTTGCCGCAAGGTTCAGACTGCCGTACGTTTGCTACTCCAAGTAAATTGTTACATTCATCTTGTCAACCAATTGTTGCCTTATGAAGGCAACAATATAACATGCATCGTGTGTTGCACGGCTTGAAGGAAGAAGATGTTTCCGTTCTCGTAACAACCGTCTTCTTTAAGACGTTACATATTTGTTAATGAAGTGTTATGAATTTTTTAAATGACTGGTTGCTGTAGTTGCAAATTTCGTTCAATTATCGCATAAATGCTTCATGGTCCAGATAGCACGCAATATCCGCTCTGTCATAGATTTTTTGCACGTTGTGGATTGGGATAACTGGAAAAATTATTTCCAGTTATGCCATTCTTCAACGTACGTAAAAAAGAGGATGGGCTACGCTGCTCACAGTTTGTCGATATATAAGCGAAATTTGAGCGCGAAAGCGCATTATTTTATCGTCAACTGTGTACCTGGCAACAAATGTATCATCATTAAGATGGCACCAGAGGCAAGCGACAAAGGAGCCAGGAAATTCGTCACAACAGGTCAAACCTCGGTGTAAGGAGAAACATTTTCGGTTGCTTCCCGGTTGGCGGATCACAACAAACGTTCTACTATTACACTTGCCGCAAGGTTCAGACTGCCGTACGTTTGCTGCTCCAAGTAAATTGTTACATTCCTCTTGTCAACCTATTGTTGCCTTATAAAGGCAACAATATAACATGTATCGTGTGTTGCACGGCTTGGAGGAAGAAGATGTTTCCGTTCTCGTAACAACCGTCTTCTTTAAGACGTTACATATTTGTTAATGAAGTGTTATGAATTTTTTAAAACGGACTCAGCGCCGTGAGCAGAACTGGCTGAACTTTTCTGTTTGGAATCGGATTTGTTTCGCATATACCGCTTGTGATGCACAGTGTTAATGAATCGTAATATACATCACACTGCTGGGCAATTGCAGCAGCATCAAACTGTAATCAAAGTTGTAATTTAGTAATAACCATTCATTATGCTCTTCCAAATATATTTAGCAGCCTTGAAAAAGACCGGTTGCTGTAGTTGCAAATTTCGTTCAATTATCGCATAAATGCTTCATGGTCCAGATAGCGCGCAATATCCGCTCTGACATAGATTTTTTGCACGTTGTGGATTGGGATAACTGAAAAAATAGATATGACTAAAGTCGCATGGAAGCAGATCGTGCATGTTTTATGCTGCCGACGGTAGACATGAGTATGAAGGTGGAAATTGTGATGTCGAACTATAACCGTTTTGTTTTAAGAGCGTAAGTGCTGCATTTCTGTTATCTGCTGCTATCCAGCAGTCCGTGTGGTATCGGCACAATCATGGAATGAATTATACATAAAACACAAAGCGCGCATTCTTAGTCAACTAGGTATATTCTGTCGACCTTGTTAGGGAAAGAAGCATTGTGCGACCAATCAGAGGTCGACATTTGCGTTTCGACAAGGCTTGACAATTTTCAATAGTACAACAGTTCGAACAATCAGATTACAACTTTCTTCATTTGGACGGGTGCTTGGTTGATTTTCCAATCGCTTACTGCAAAAATGACGAAAATCGGTTGGAAACTGACTGAGCTTAAAACGGTTGAAAATGGACAATTTTTGTGACGCTCTCGATGTTTTTGGTTTTTGAAATTGGATCCCTGTAATGAAACTGGCCCCCTGTGTATGTTGCCGTAAGACGTAATTCTACGTCAAAAAAAAATCCTAACATCGGCTTGACCAAATGGGCTGTTAAGTGTACAGGACAACTGCGAGGCTAGCGCTACGATCCTACTGACAATAACAGTTTCTCCCGAGCCGAGACTCTAGTCTAGTCTAGTCTAGTCTACACTAACACAGCCAGTACTTGAAAGGATCCTGGAAAATGATATCCACCATTTAAAAAAAAAATGGTTTCCATACATTTTTCTTGTCAACGGCCAGGCCTACTGTGTAGCGCAATATAATACAATATAATCTAAGATCGGGGACAATCCGTACCAACCGATCCGTGTGTAAGAAGTAATATACCTAATTCGTTGGGAGTGATAAAGCTAAGAAAGTACACTCCTTTGTTGACCAATCTCCTGGGATGGAACATAGGTATTTCCTCCTTATGTCCGGGTTTAGAAACCAAGGATATAGCGCCTTTACTCGCTTCAACTGTTACGGTTGGAACTTGAGTACTAACTCTAGTCCTAGCAGTTTTGCTTATGGTTATAGCGCCATTACTCGCTCTCTGAAAGGAATATGAATTAGGAAATATATTTGAGAGCAATATATACTAAGAGTGTGTTTTTTCCATTCTGGAGGGCAACCGGTAGTATACCGAATGTTGAACCTGGGTCCATCGTGTAGTTATTATCGGCCAAACACCAATCCTGAAGATACCAGGGTGTTTTCCCTGAATTGACCCCAGCCGATCCAGATTATGTATTATGTCGGAGTCCTAAGGTGAGAACTTTTTTCTTTGTTCTCATTTTTCTCAGAGGATTACTTCGATTCAGAGTTGTTCTCTGGGAGTTGAATTTAGTCATTCGGAGAGCCTCGTACTACTTTCTTCTATCATATTCTAGTTATTGGAAGACAAAAAAAATTCCCCTGTATTTCTACTAAAGGTTAATATTGGTTCAAATGCTAAAATTATTCTGAGGTTTAGAACTTGAGCTTCTACAACTTCACTATGCTCGAACATGATACAGAGAATTTTAGGACCAAGTTAGCCCAAGGAACAGTATCAGTTTTACGATATGTACTTCATTTATAGACCAGTCACTGCTACCAGAAATCTGATCTGTTGTGATATCGCCCGAGTGAGTTTCTCCCGATCCGAGACTCGGAACCAAAACGATTGGCTTGTTAGACCATCTCGGAGTTCATTCTAAATTCATTTCAATATACGAAAAATTGCGAGTATACTCGTCTTGCAGTAGACATAGAACTATGTAAACGTTGAACAGTATTCAAACAGGCTGTGCATTGTGCAAGCACTAAATAGGTACTGTTTTGCATTAGCGTATTCGTTGGGATATGTGTGAAAATTCTCGCACTGAGATGAAACATATAAACATATACTGTTACATATGTAGCCTTTTGATTTATATATTCATGTTGCCAATTACAAGAATGCACTTATATATATTTCTAAAAAAAATCGGTTGGGTTTTCAGTTCCCATATGAACATTTTGTTACGTCATTTTTGAATGAACCTTCAGATCAAAACCATATTTTCCATCAACTAACTTGACTTTTAGCTCTTTCAAACGCGACTAAGAACAATCGAATTGATTGAGCCGATGCTGTGAAAATCGAGATATATTGTTCGTAAGTTTGAAAATAAACACACATACACATACTTCCGCACACATGCATACCTCATTCGATTTTCGAAACAGGAATAATTTGTACCTATAGCTTCATGTATATAAGCACTCAACAAAAAAAAATGTTTGAGGCAAAATTAAGTTGTTTCTTGTGCAAAATTAATTAATATGTTGTATGTGTGGAAAACCACACACCAGGGTAGACAACGTAAGTTTTGCCTTTCTCCTAGAAAGGTATAGCAATCACTAAAAAAACCAAACGTATAAAAGTGCTCCAAAGGGTCAAGTCTCGTATATCAATCGACTTATTTCGACGAGGAGAGCATTTTCTGTATGTGTGTGTATGTGTGTGTGTATGTATGTATGTAACGCTCTCCCAATCTCACTCGATTTTCTCAGAGATGGCTGGACCGATTTCCATAAAAATAATTTCAAATGAAAGGCCTAGTGGTCCTATAAGACCCTCTTGAACTTTATTGTAATCGGATTTTTAGTTTCGAGGTAATGTATCAAAATGTGAAAACCACAAAAATTCATTATCTCAGAAACTACACAACTATTTGAACAAAATTGGTAAAAAAGAACGGGCTTGTTTTTCGAACCATTTGTAAAATAATTTCATAATGATTGAACATGTAGCTCAAAAGTTATGCAAAGAAACGTGTTCCAAAGACTGTTTAAGCTCACTCACTTTTCTCAGAGATGGCTGGACCGATTTTCAAAATTAGTATCATATGGAAGGTCTTGTTGCCCCATAAGACCCTATTAAATTTTATTGTTATTGGACTTTAACTTTGTCCGTTATGTATAATAATGGGAAATCAGGCTATGACAAGAAGCATGTTTCTAAGACTGCTTGAACTCACCCTCTTTTCTCAGAGATGGATGGACCGATTTCTACAAAATAAGTGGCAATAGAAAGGTCTAGTTGCCTGATAAGGTCCTATTGAATTTTATTATAATCGGACTGTAACTTTGTCTGTTATGTGTCAAAATGTAAAAGTTATAAAACTCCATTATCTCAGAAACTACACAACCGATTTGAACAAAATAAACGGACTGTCTTTAAAACCCCCCAAATAACGAGTTTTATGATGATTGAACATGTAGTTCGAAGGATATGAAAAGAAATGTGTTCAGAAAACTTTTTTAAATTCACTCGTTTTGCCAAAGATGGCATGACTGATTTCAACAATCTTAGTTCTAAATTGACGGTTTAGTTGCTCTATTGGTACCCCTTTTATTTTATTATAACACTGGTTGACATAATCGAAAAAAATGCTGCTCTAAAGCTCACAATAGTTACCCTACAAAGAAAAAATTCACAGGAAAAGTTATAATGTCTCATTTTTTCTTAGTTTGACCTGAGGGGCCACACTTGTGTTGACCAATGTATTCGGACTTTTATTTTATCCATTATGTGATAAATTGTAAAAATATTGAAAGTCTAATCTCTCACAGATTACAAGACTTCTTTGAAGAAAACAGGTGTCAAACGAGCATGTTTTTCCTTAAACTTAAAAAGAATCAAAACCCCAAGGCTGTTTATAACTAGCTGCTCTGATCAAAGTTCGAGATTAGGAGACAATATGATAGAAAGACTATTTATTTAGTACAAATATTATGTCAAATTTCATTTACTATGCTCCGATTATTCCTTTAAATACAACATCAATATTCTAAAATCCAAAGAGAAGATATACCTTTATTGTATTATATTTGGCAATTGAAGGATATTTTCCAGAAACCGGAAGTCGCAAATTCGGATTACAAAATGAAGTACGGAGTTGATTCCTGGCCTCTGAGCATCATCCCGGGTACAGAAAAACTCACATAGCGTAATGTTTGTTCCTTTTAGACTGGTGTTCAGAAACCGGAAGCTACTGTCTAGTAATTAAAAATGGCGTCTGAAGATGATTTCTGGCCTCCGGGTATCATACCGCTACTCCAAATCGTATTGGATAATATTTGTCACTTTAGGCTGTTGATCGGAAACCGTCGCCATCTTCGTCATCGAAATACCCAGATCAGGCAGTTCGGCAGTTTTATGATGGATTTTATGATTTTATGATTATCAAGCAACCAGAAGTGGTCATTTGGATTAAAAATGGAGGTTGAGGTTGGATTCTGGTTACTGGGTATAATTCAGGTTTCAAGAACCCATATTGAATGGTATTTGTATGGATTCATTGGATGCCCATCAGAAACGATCAGTTATATCAACTGCGTTAAAGAATTTCATTTTCACTGATAAGATCGTTCCAATTGATGTATAAGGAACAATATTTAATTAAAAATTATTTGAAATCTACTGACTAAAGTTGACATAGATAATCTAAATATTTATACGCAGTATATGAGTACAAATCGATTATACCACGATCAAAAACATAATCGCATCATATATTTGAAAGAATTTAATGTTATTTGCATGTATATAAGTTGATGCAATTCTTCATCTGTTGCCATTGTACGCATACGTGCAACTAGAAGCAGAAAAGAGTGTCTTGAGGCTCAAAAGAACAAAAACTATCTTGTCAGGTGATCCTGTGGGTCACCTGACTATACTGAACTTTTTTAAAAGAGGGCCAGTGATGAGTATGAATGGAGACTGGATGTCACCTCAGGACAATCATGATATTCCCTACAAGGTATGCGAAACGTCGCGTACAGACTGGGAAGTCGGAGTTCCTGATGTCCGTCCCGGTTCAACGATATTTTTCACAGATGGCTCAAAAATAGGTACCAAAACTGGTGCAGGAATCTTCGGCCCTGGAATTAATATTTCAGTGGCAATGGGACACTGGCGAACAGTGTTTCAAGCAGAGATTTTTGCAATCCTTGAATGTGCGAATGTGTGCCTGACTAGGAAATACAAACATGCAAATATTTGTATTTTCTCTAACAGTCAAGCAGCACTGAAAGCACTTGATGCTTATAAATGTTCACGCTATGTCAAACAAACTCAGTAAATTTGTATTGGGTTCAAAGACATTATGGCATTGGTGGGAATAAAAAGGCAGATGAATTTGCAAAACAAGGATCTAACTCACAATTTATCGGCCCAGAACCTTTCTGCGGTATATCAAACTGTGCAGTGAAAATGGAGCTTAAACGCTGGGAGGAACAAAAAGTGATAACCAATTGGTTGAATGTCAAAAAGAGTTTTCAATCTAAAAGATTTATAACACCAAACGAGAATCATTCGAAAAAGCTCCTAGAGCTCAACAAAAGAGCTCTTTGTACATCCCAAGTAATAAAATAGGTTATATCTAAGTTTTTTAGTGCTAAATAGAACCAAAACATAAAACCTTCAATGCCGACCACGCGACTATAACAACCTATTAACAACAGCTATACGGTGACATGCGTTCGTTTAGACGCACCATGTTTTTCATAGATTTTACTTTCAAAACTATTTGGATTTTGAATTTCATCACTCATTTTTATTTGGTATCATAAACAAAAACAAACAGCATCATTTCTTCAAAAAAAGTGCACTTGATAGAATAAAAAAAGCGAAAAATTTAAAATAAGCTGGTGCATTCGTTTAGACGCACCTTAAGTCAACGTAGTCAAAGCTTAAATTTTCTGAGTCAATCAATTGGCGAATAGTTTGTAGCTTGTTCCTTATTCCTAATAACTTGAAATATCATTCTGGGCATTGAATTGACAAGGTTATGGAGAGTATTTACAGAGATTTATTGCCAGCATGTACGTGAGCATGATTTAAGGTCGTTTACTGTGTTGAACTGGCATCCATTGGCGTAAACTCTTGCAGCCAATATACCCCAGAGGTTCTTGATCGGGTTGCAATCCGAATTACATGTTGACCAACCAAGTACGGTCATGTCTTTTACAGAAAACCAGGCCTTGGTTTGTCGGGAAACATACAACAGGTTTTTCCATATGATCTCCTAGTATGGAACCAAAACCTCTTCCAGAAGCTCGCAGTAGTTGCTGGAATGCATTTTGGTGGTGATCCAGCAGATAGGAAGCTCTTCGTCATAATAAAATCCTCCCCATGCCATAACCGTTCCTCCCCCAAAATTTCGCTTGGATCGAGTGACATTGAATTCCACCAAATCGTCAGAGTCAGGGCCATCTTTTTTCTGATGAGAAATGGCCTATTACAGTCAATACTGGCACAATTTGGTGGAATTCAATGTCACTCGAACCAAGCGAAATTTTAGGGGAGGAACGGTTATGGCATGGGGAGGATTTTATTATGACGAAGAGCTCCCTATCTGCTGGATCACCACCAAAATACATTCCAGCAACTACTGCGAGCTTCTGGAAGACGTTTTGGTTCCATACTAGGAGATCATATGGAAAAACCTGTTGTATTTCAGCAAGACAACGCTTCTATTCATGTTTCCCGACAAACCAAGGCCTAGTTTGCTGAAAAAGACATGACCGTACTTGATTGGTCAACATGTAATTCGGATTGCAACCCGATCGAGAACCTCTGGGGTGTATTGGCTGCAAGAGTTTTTGCCAATGGATGCCAGTTCAACACAGTAAACGACCTTAAATCATGCTCACGTACATGCTGGCAATAAATCTCCGTAAATACTCTCCATAACCTTGTCAATTCAATGCCCAGAATAGTATTTAAAGTTATTAGGAATAAAGGAGGAGATATAAAGTACTAGCCAATTGATTGACTCAGAAAATTTGAGCTTTTACTACGTTGACTTAAGGTGCGTCTAAACGAATGCATCAGCTTATTTTTATTTTTCGCTTTTTTTATTCTATCAAGTGCACTTTTTCGAAGAAATGATGCTGTTTGTTTTTGTTTATGATAACAAATAAAAATGAGTGATGAAATTCAAAATCCAAATAGTTTTGAAAGAAGAACCTATGAAAAACATGGTGCGTCTAAACGAACGCATGTCACTGTATACATGTGTCATGGCTAGTTGGCCCAGGTTTATTGCAGTCATCAAAACTTCATATGCGCTCCATCATAGGACCACTTGTTTTTAACAGGCCGATTTGCTCGCCATAGAATGGCCACCAAATTTTAACTGAGATATATTCTCCATATTAAGCGTGAAGTAATAAATTTTATCTTGGTTTCATTCCTCAACGACAACATTATATTCGGACAGTGTCGTGAAAAACAGAAATGTGTTAGTTTTCTTACTATATTGATTGATTATTATTGTCATTTGAATCGTTTTCGTGCATGTAAAAACACATGCCGTGAAATATTTATGGTAAAACCGGCCACGAATTTTACCGTAATTACCGCTCGCCGCCGTAATTCTGTAGAAAATGACTATTTAATAAAAAATTTAATTCCTATCAACTAAGGCGATGATTGCATAAATGCCATGATTTGTCATTTTATATTGATTGTATGACTTTATCTATCATTCAAATTTCAAAACTACTCTGTGGTATCGGTGATGTTGTAGAATAAAATGCTGATTCGGGACTGAATTTCATAATGAATTTTTTTTTTATTTAAGGCGACATGATGTTTTCGGCAAACCCTCGAACGCTCCCAAAATCTCTCATCATAACAGATTCTCCTAATTTGAACAGAACATAGCGTATATTAAACCCAACACGCCAACACATCACGGTTTTCATCTGTCTGAGTTAGATCATCAGGTTTTATATTAGCCACCATTATAGTCTACAGGTTTTTAGTTTTATTTGGCCATCAGAGGGACTATCATACAACTTAATGCATATGACGGATGGCATAGGATGGCTGTATAGAATACTTGCGGATCATATTTTGTGGCTATCAAATAAAACCAGATTATAATAAAAGACTTTAATGTAAGTTAACACAAAACGAAAACAAAACAGTCTTAAGTCTTTGAAGCATTTCGATTGTTACTTGGGATACGTCGACCTAGTAACGGGACACTGTCCGAGTAGATATCATTTAAAGAACATTGGCCGGGTTCAGGATGATATCTGTCGCTTTTGTAATATGGAAAGCGAGACATCGGAACATCTGCTGTGCAGTTGTGATGCATTATTTAAACGCAGATCAAGGTTTCTTGGCAGTGGCTGTTTACAGCCCAAAAAGATTTGGTCTTTGAATTCTGGGAAGGTGATTGGCTTCATAAACCATATTTCACCTGATTGGGATCGTGTCGGTGCAGGTACCTGATCACTCAACAATAGTGGTCATTGTATTTTGCAAGGGGACACGTATAGCAATTGACTGGGATATATTACAAAAGTTCACATCAATGGACAACGTAATTCTTATTCCCTAACAAAAAAAAATGTATATGTGTTAATGTATGTTCATATGTGTGTGAATGTTATATTTTAAATGTTCGGTATAGTTGTGCTGTTAGCTACCAAAAATTTGTTGTTTAGAATGAATAACAAATCCGACAGAAATTATCAAGGTGTATTTTTTAAGTGTTGGTGTAAATCCATTTTAACAAATAATAAGTTCGAATGAGAAAGGCTGGGTCTCACCGCTAAGTGGATTAATTTAGGTTTAAAATATCTCATCTATCAAAAATATTTTTTCCTTGGAAAAAATGTATTTTGTGTTAGATTGATAGTTTAGAAATTGTCAAGAAATTTCGTCACAATCGATCGAGAAGCTTTCGAAAAAAAAACGAAACAAAATTCATTTGTGTGGTTTTCCACACAAGTGTGGGATGAAGGTTAAAGCAAATAGACGCGCTTTGTTCGAGTTCGCTTTGTTGTTCGATTTGCTTCTATACATAGCGTGTATACACAGCGTGTGTTTTTTTTGATTCCGTTCTGTTCTGTGCAAACATCGCTGGTAGAACAATAGGCTACAGCTAGGTAGCATAATCAACATCGCTGCAAGAGTAGAACGGTTATGACAGGTAACTTTTTTAATGTTTTTTTTTCTACTGTGTTGGTTATAAATTTATATTTGGAATTGGGTGAGCGATATTGATCTTCGGCCCAACAAGCACGAAGAAGAGACCGACTCCTGTGATTCCGGAGGCGGATTCCCTCCCACCCCTACGCCCGATCCGAGCGGTTACAGAGTGCCGCGGGTCGGAAAAGGAGCCCCGCAAGACATGATCCATCGGGCGAGGTAGTATCCGGAATGATATCCGGGCCCGTGGGTAGTATATTTCAGGCCCAAAATAAAAGCATTGCACACGATGCAAATCTGTTAGGATCTGGTACCGTTTCCGACCGTGACAGAGATAACAAAAATCCGCCCCAATAAGCTGCGTGTCTCGCTGTTAGACTTCAAACAAGCAAACGAGATTTCTGCTTGTGAACTTTTTACCCTGAAGCACCACGTGTACATTCCAGCTCGTGTAGTTGATTTTTTTGTAGTGGAACTAGACTACTGAGAACTATTGTAGTAAAATGTTGAGATTAACGGCGTGGTCAGTGAATGGAGTCTGACCGTCGAGGACCTGTTGAAGGCTGGAAAAAGCCTTTTCAAGGACTCCAGTCTTAAACCAGTTAAGATACTTGATTGTAAGAGATTACATTCGGTGTCGCTCGACAAGGGTGTAAAGACTTACACCCAATCAGACTGTTTTCGCCTGACTTTCGCCGGGTCAGCTCTGCCGAGCTTTGTGCTCGTGGACAAGGTGCGTCTACCCGTGCGCTTGTTTGTGCCACGGGTAATGAATTGCCACACGTGCAAACAGTTGGGCCACACGGCCCCCCACTGTGGCAATAAAGCACGTTGTGGAAAATGCGGGGGGGCAAGAGCTGCTGAGAGCTGCGGAGAGCAGCGCCTAGAAAAGATCAAGCGGTCTCTGAAAGAGCGCTCTAAGCGCGCTTTTGCAGTAATGCTTAAAGAGGTCACTGCCACTAATCTGGTATCCCCGAATCTTTTTGAGGTCATGTCATCCGATGAGTCTGATTCTGACGATTCAGTTGGGGAACCTTCTTTTGTTGAACCCGGGAAGTCTAGAAAGAGAAAACACCTCTTGTCCCCTAGACTTACTAGGAAGGGACAGAGGAGGTCTCCATCTGAAATGGCTAATACTAATAAACAAAAACGTGCTGTAGAAAACCCGAAGCAAACTCCTCGCGGATTGGTAAAATTGAATTCTAGTAAGGAGTTCCTGGCTCTTCCAGGAACATCAAAAAACCCACCTGTTCCTTCCTTTTCCTCCAAGATTCAGCCAGAATCTGGACTGCTAAAATTTTCAAATATTGTGGACTGGATATTTGAAAATTTCAACATAACTGATCCCCCTAAAAGTCTTCTGCTGGCATTTCTACCAACAATTAAAACATTTTTGAAGCAGTTGACTGCTAAATGGCCCCTCCTTGCAGCGATCGTATCCTTCGATGGCTAATTCACCTGCTAATACGAAGGATTCTATCTCTGTCTTACAGTGGAATTGTAGAAGTATGATCCCCAAAATTAATTCCTTTGAAGTTTTGATTAATAAGTATAAATGCGATGCATTTTCCCTCTGTGGAACATGGCTCACTTCAAATGTTGACCTTAACTTCCATGATTTTAATATTATTCGCCTTGATCGAGACACCTCTTATGGAGGAGTACTTCTAGGGATCAAGAAATGCAATTCTTTCTATCGTTTTAACCTCCCAACGGTCCCAGGCAACGAAGTTGTCGCTTGTCAAATGACAATACAAGGTAAAGAGCTTTGTATTGCCTCAATATATCTTCCCTCCAGAGCACAGGTTGGGCAACGGCTGTTATTTGATAGAATAGAACTTCTTCCCTCGCCACGGTTAATAATGGAAGATTTTAACTCTAATGGTGTGGCTTGGGGTTCCCTTTCTAATGATAATCGCTCCTCTTTAATCTATAATATTTGCAACGACTTCGATATGACAATTTTAAACAATGGGGATAGACACGTGTACCAAAACATCCAGCGCAACCAAGTGCTTTAGATTTATCCTTATGTTCGACATCGCTACGGTTGGATTGCACATGGAAGGTAATCCAGGATCCCCACGGTAGCGATAATTTGCTTATCTTTATTATAATTGCCAATAGATCAAATCGCGCACAACTGGTTAATATTCTGTATGAATTCACCTGGAACATTGATTGAAAGAAATACGAGGAAAGGATGTCAAAAGCGAAAAAGGTCCGACGCGTTTATAGCCTTCCGGAGGAAATGTATACCTGGCGAATATATAAGGTATTCGAAGCTTGAGACCAAGTTTAAAAGCTTGGTCCGAGTCAAGAAACGCGGTTATTGGCATCGATTTGTGAACGAAATTTCGAGAGAAACATCGATGAGCACCCTTTGGAGCACAGCCCGAAGAATGCGAAATCGTTATGTAGCCAACGAAAGCGAAGAGTGTTCAAGTAGGTGGATATTTGATTTTGCCAGGAAAGTATATCCAGACTTTGCCACTGTACAAAACATTGTTCGCGGTGCGTCTCCGGGTCACGACGCGATAGAATCACCTTTTACATTGGCAGAGTTTTCAATTGCCCTCCTGTCCTGTAACAATAACGCGTCTGGGTTAGATAGAATCAAATTCAACTTGTTGAAGAATCTACCCGACACTGCCAAGAGGCGCTTATTGAACTTGTTCAATAAGTTCCTGGAGCACAATATTGTACCGCAGGATTGGAGAAAAGTGAACCGGGGAAACCTTCTTTCGACCATAACTCTTATAGGCTGATTGCAATGTTGTCCTGCATCCGAAAATTGATGGAAAAAATGATACTCCGTCGCTTGGACCATTGGGTCGAAACTAATGGGTTACTTTCAGATACACAATTTGGTTTCCGCCGAGCCAAAGGGACGAACGATTGTCTTGCGTTGCTTTGAACAGAAATTCAGCTGGCGTATGCTAGCAAAGAACAAATGGCGTCTGTATTCTTGGACATTAAGGGGGCTTTTGATTCTGTCTCTATTGACATCGTTTCAGGTAAACTTCCCCGACAAGAATTTTCTCTAATTTTGAACAAATTTTTGCACAATTTGTTGTCCGAAAAGCAGATGCATTTTTCGCAAGGTGATTTAACAACATTTCACGCATAAGTTATAGTGTGCGTAGCCAGATAATTTATGAGCTTTCTTAGAGCATTTAATGATCTACCTTGGAACTATTACAACGCATGTGCGTTGGGCATAACGCATTTGATGCTCTAGCATATTTTAAATGTGTTTGACAGCTCCGGACCACTTCGTTTAGAACGATTTCATCGGTGTTGGTATCGTCATAATGAGTTGTAGTGGTATTGGTAACGTTTTTCAGGAGCCTACTCTAGTTCAGGCAGTGTATACAGCATTGGTTGCTGATAATTGAGGTACTTTTAAGTTTATTGAAATATCACCTGATCGATTCATGTTCAAGAACCAGATCATTCGTGAACAACATTGAAGCAATAATAATAAGAGAAGACATTGGATATGTTAAATTTTGCATTTAACTATGATCAAAGATGACTAGAAAAAGATACCTGACTCTTACAGAATTCATCGGACATGATTGTCGCTGCGCGTGAGCAAAAGTTGAACTAATTTATACATATTATTATATTTATACACTGTTAATATGATGTATACCTCACGTCAAAATCAACTGACGACAAGGCCAAGACATGACTACTGAAAGGTGAAACAATTTTTTTTAGTATCCATGTGGGCGGTGGACTTTACGGTGCTGCCATCCGAAAAATGATAATAACGTGTACGAATGTTTAGTTCTCAAACATGAAACTTTCCGGAGGAGTCAATAATTATCGGCGCATCATTTAAGATTAAGCGTACTATCAGAACTTCCTGACTTCTGATAACCGCTATGAGCACGCTCTACAGCCAAGTTTTTCACTCTTGCCGAAGTTAATAAAGCAAAAATCAGGTATCCGGGTGAACCTAATCATATACACAATGGTTCCGAAACCTGGTTTGCGACATACACAACTTTAGGTTTTGGTAGAATGAGACCTGAAAATAAATATAATTCCTCAATATAAACCCATACTCTGACAGTCAACTTCACACTTCTCTTTCGTACTTTAAAGTGCAAAAAATTGGATATGTTAGATTTTGTATTCAACTATGATATAACTGTTGATTTGTTTGTCGACTCTAGCGGTTAATTTTGTATATCAATCGGATTACTGTTTGTGTTGGTACTGATGCAGATAAATTAAGCAGAAACATGTATAAACATCACGTAGAGAAAAATTAATAATCATCAGTTAATACATTTAACTATCGCATTACTTATTGAAAGTTTAAGACCAAAAAAAGATAAAGTAATGGCAAAAAAACACTAATATGTTTACATATATTCTGCAAGTAAGAATTTTTCCATGCACCATTCTTAGTTTGCTCGATACAGATTTATCGGCCCGAGATACAGAGAAACAGTTTTGTCAGAAAAAAAAAGTACAGGTGGCAACCCTGCTTACACCACGGGAGAAGAGTGGCGAATCACTCTAGAGAGAATGCATAGCAGAACGCCGCGCGGAGTTCACTGCTGAGATCAATTCGATATAAATCGAAAAGCAAACATACGTGACGTACGGCTGGACTATTTTTTTTTAGTTTCGAGATGCATAGTAAACACCTGGGAGGGAGAAACGGATACGAAGCTGTGTGAGTATCAAAATGAACCAGAATGAGCTGTCATTGACTGTCAATTTGAACCGAGAAAAAAAAGCATTTCTTGCGATGAGTATTGTTTTAACTGAAAGGTATCGCGTTGCTCGAAAAAAATATTCATCGCATACAGTTTATGTTTTCATTGTCGTTTTACAAAATATTTTGGTTTGTTTTTACGTAAAATAATAAATTTCATAAGCTTTAAGTAATAATCATGCTAGCGTACTTCGATTATTAAACTTGCGCTTCTCATGATTCAAGGCTTTACAATTTCGAACACACTTCATCACGGTCGAACTCAAAAACTCTGAAAAAAAACTTTTATACAACAGCAAATTGAAAAAAAAACACAGACTCGAAAAATTAGTCTGTAATATTTGCACATTCAGTATTCCTTCGTTTGAGTCATACATGCGTTACAGCAAGAAGATAGTTACACGCTATCATAAAACGACGCATATGCGTGTTTTCTGTTTTGAGTGTGGTATTCGTTTCTCCCTCCCAGGTAAACACCGTTGTCTACTTTCCTACTTGGGTATATGTTTCTCTCACAAAGCACGTTCTGCAGTGATCTCTGTTGTGTTTGAGCGTATTGTCCTTTCGTGTGAAAAAGATCACACCAGTTTGCTATTTCTTTGGAGAAATATTCCAGCACGATTTGCTGCTCTCTTCAAGTAAGTGCGTCGCTTTGCTCAGTAGTGTGAGGCCTTTGTCATGCTGAATACCAACGCGAGCGATCCGGCGTGAAGCTTGCCGTGGATTAATGAATAGCTCTACCTACGGCTGTTCATTAACCTACGGTTGGTTTCTCGCCCGATCGCTCGCGTTGGCGTTCAGCATGACAAAGGCCTGAGGCTCTGGTTGTAGTGGACGTGAATAACGGCGCAGGACGATTTACCTTGCCGTGTAGTAATGATACACATTTGGATTTGAATCATGTCTATGTATTCCTTGTGCAGCTAATGCGTTATGCTTTTCACACATTTTTTGTGCGTTAATAATGCGAGAGGAAACAGTGGCTGCGTAAGACTCGAACTTTTACGTGTTCGAATTAGCTATATCCCAAGCAGCACTTGCAACATGTTTTCAAATGAAACTACTCAATATTTGTTGTTTTAAAACTTTTTTAACGGTGCAAGAAACTTTTTCGGTTACTCTGAAGAAATATAAAAGAACTGAGCAACATTTTGTTATTTACGTGTATCATTCTCGTAACTGAAACTAGAAATTGCTCAATAGTTTTCTGCAATCTATTTTCAACTGCATATTTCATGATACTTTTGAATCACGATAATGTCACATGATGTTGCATATTGTTTCACAAACGTTTTCTTCTAAGGAAAGCAAACTAGTGATGAACATGTATAGCAACATCTTGTTGAATCATACATTTGCTAAAATTACCACACAGTAAACAGCGACCTCTAATATAAACGAATGATAAATGATTATTGTTGGAAATATGGTTTTGTGATTCCATATTTCGCATGATTAACACTGCAAATCCACTGAGCAAGGTTTTCTGAACTATCGTTTCCCAAAAGATTATTTATAATTTGGCGAGTTTGAATCATAAAATTTCTTTTACAACACTTTATAAAAGGCGAGTGAATAATTACGAAGTAAAAACGTTTTTTGCACGGTAAATTTTGAATCGCAGATAGAATAACATACCTATCAGAAGCGTAAGTGGAGTTAAAGTTCGATATATTTGAGATCATGCTTGTTGAATACATGAAGAACTTCATTTTTCCTGTGATATATTCCAAAAGTAGCTTGAAAGTGACGGCATAAATGTATCATTGCAAAAATTTCAACCAATTTGACTTAAAAGTAATTTTGAATCGCAGATAGAATAACATACCTATCAGAAGCGTAAGTGGAGTTAAAGTTCGATATATTTGAGGTCATGCTTGTTGAATACATGAAGAACTTCATTTTTCCTGTGATATATTCCAAAAGTAGCTTGAAAGTGACGGCATAAATGTATCATTGCAAAAATTTCAACCAATTTGACTTCAAAAGTAATATTCAATGTATACTTAGTGTAAAGTAGTGCTTTCTTCATGATACTTAGTTTAGTTAAAGTGTCTATTTGCAAGAATATATTAGGAACAAAGCATTTAAGGTCAAAATATAGAAGTGCGATTTGCTCGAACAACCAATTTTGCAAATGTTACAAATATGCGATTATGGCCAGAATTGCCTACAATGATTTTTTGCAAATCAGAGTACGCTCGTCAACCGGCAGACCTCGTGGGATAAGGGAGAACTGGAAAGGTGGCTACACAGCATAATCCCAAAGGTTTTTTTTTATTAGGGAATTAGAATTACGTTGGCCATCGATGTGAACTTTTGTAATAATCCCCAAGGTTTCCACCAAACCTTGGTTTCGGAGGTCAGATGTAGTACGAGACTTCATTCGCGTAATGTCTCGGATTATGTCCAGCCACTACGGGTTACACGCACATCTACTGCGTATTGGGCTCACGGACAGTAACCATGATTGGGGTATCATGACATCGATCACGTAGTTTGGGTGTGTGCTGAATTCCGTGACGCCAGATCCTTACTTTTTAATACACTCAGGGCCCGAAGTATATAACCCTACGTCTCGGTCCGCGATATCTTGGCTCAACGGAACACTTCATACTTGATGCTGATCTACGGCTATTTGAAAAGCCCTCATTTAACAATTCCAACAGAACCGTCGGAAAAAACATGCTAGTTTTAGTTGAGCTCGTGGTCGGCAGCGACGATAAAAAAATTGCCTTGGCTTATAAGATAAACTAGAAATAAGATCCAGTTGGCTCCGTTAAACATTATATGTAAAGTGCCGTGTCAAATAAACGTTTTGATTCAAAAAACCATACTGCATGTATGAATAGAGCGCTGGTCACTCTTCGTCTATCAGTGCAGAAGAACTTGACATACATTTGTTTGCAGCCTAGTCAAGTGAAGACTACATTGCCGCTGTCGACGCTCAGTGAGGCGTGTTGGGTTCAGTGCTTTGAAAAATCCTTTTCTAAAAAGAAGCCTGAACGTTTTCTCGTTTAGTTACATGCTCTCCTTTTTGTGCGATCCTTCGCTCAATTGCAACTTGTACCTGCAGCATGTTCAATTTTGACGAACGGTTCAAAGCAGAGCGAATATGGAACGAGCTGTGCGCAACGTTGCTTTCCGCAACAGGACCACCGCTTCGGCGTTCAAGTCCGTCGTACATTGTTCTGTCGGCAATCACGTACCATTTTTCGTTTGCGTTTGTGATCGACCGAAAAAACAGTCAAGGGGCCATCCACATACCACGTGGACAGTTTGGAAGGGGGGGGGTTGTGTAATGTCTACGGTCCTTACAAAAAAAAAAGAATTTATTTGGGCATTTGTCCACGAGGGGGGGGGGGGTAATAATCGTTAAAAATGGTATGTGGATGGCCCCCAGTTAGTTTGAAGTATGAGAGATGGTCCCGCCGGGTTCGGGTTCAAATTTTTTTGAAATTATCGGGCTCGGGTCAGGTTCGGGTTTTAGGAAAAAAATTTTCGGGTTCGGAGTTGAAATTGTCGGGTTTGGGTTAGAAAACCCGAAACCCGACTATATCAAATAAGCAGATAATGATGTCTAATTTCATGCAACTGCAAAAATCACTAACATTTCGATACCATTCGAGACACAAAGCTTCACGGCAGCCTCAAATTGATTCAAAAAATCGACCCAAAAAAAAGTCGGGTTCGGATTTCACAGTGTCGGGTTCGAGTTTCACAAAAAAAAAAATTTCGGGTCCGGGTCGGGTTCGGGTATCAATCGAAAAATAAATTCGGGTACGGGTCGGGTACGGGTTTGAAGAAAGTCAAACCCGACCATCTCTACCGCAAAATACGCTGCGCCGCCGGGGACTACAAAATTCTGTACGTGTCGGTAGAGGCAGATAGCAGGGTACATGAATTTGCTGCATTCTACAGATAAAATGCGTTGTTTATTTTTGAACTCTACACTCTGTTTTTCTAAGATTTATTTGAATAACTGAATATAGGGTATTTAAAAGCCAATAGAAAACCAACATGTTTCGTACAAATCTTTGAATAGGTAGTTAAACGAACTGTACTGATGATAATATCTTGCTAGCTAAATGAATTTAGTTCAATATGACAATCCTAGTTGCATCCCGCGGTGGCGGTACAGACCTTATTTAATTGAACAACACTATGCGAACAATAATTACTGAGGCTAATGTTGTTTATCATTCTAGCCCGGTTTATTTTTGAAGATAACAAACATATGACTTTGAAACATGGCATCGTCGTTGTTTTTTAAAACTTCTTGAGACTGATTAATTTTTTTCTAATTCTGTTCACTGATTAAAAAGCAAAGCCTTGATGCTACATTGGGAACTCGACCTTCTTTTTATATTATACACAGACTTCGCATTCAACTGTTAAGTGTACAGGACAATTGTGGGACTAGCGCCACGATCCTACTGACACTAACAGTCTCTCCCGAGCAGAGACCCGAGCCTACGACAACTGGCTTGTTAGGCCAGCATCGTACCTCGAGACTGGCTGGAATGGTTCTTTTTACTGATAAAAAAACCTAAAATTATCCACCTAGCGGTGAGACCCAGCCTTTCTCATTCTAACTTATTATTTTATTTGTTAAAATAGATTTACACCAACACCAACTTGAAAAATACACCGTGATAATTTTTGCTGGATTTGTTATTCATTCTAAACAACAAATTTTTGGTAGCTAACAGCACACTAAACGGAACCTTTAAAATATAACATTCACACACGAATGAACATACCTTAACACATAAACATGGGGATAACATCGAATTCTTTTAAATATATGATGCGATTTTGTTTTTGATTGTGGTATAATCGATTTGTATTCATATACTGCGTATAAATATTCAGATTGTTTATGTCAACTTTAGTCAGTAGATTTCAAATAATTTATAATTAAATTATAACTGTTGTTCCTTATACATTAATTTGAATGATCTAATCAGTGAAAATGAAATTTTTAACGCATTTGATATTACTTATCGTTTCTAAGGGGCATCCAATGAATGGGCAAATACCAATCAATATGGGTTCTTGAAACCTGGATTATACCCAGTGGCCAGAATCCGACCTCAAACCCCATTTTTAATCCAGATGACCACTTCTGGTTTTTTTTTTATTCTCGCTTATTTTCCGTCGGTCTAGTTCCGCCACTGTTGTGGCCAATCACCGACGCCCAGGGAGGCGACTCCACACCCAGGACCCCAACTCACGACCCGTTTATTAACGGACCGGCGCCAACGGTTTTACTTCCTCATGCGATGGAAGGCGTGATCCCAGAGATTTTTCGCCTCAGAAAATCTCCCGGTGTCGGCTAGAATTGAATCTAGACCAGTTGGGTTAGTTGTGAGTGGATCACGCCACCTCACAACCATCGACACCTATGTCGGCGGTGGGATTCGAACCCAGGCGTCGAGCGTGGTTGGCGGAGACGTTACCAACCACACTAGGCCCCCGCTCTAAATAAGCTTACTTGTCCGTGTGCAAATTTTATTGACCTGCAGATGTGTGTAGTTTTTTCCTAGTTTCTGTAGATTATTGCTAATATTTGCGCCTTATATTTGCGCAGTCTCTCTCAAATCGTGTGCAAATTTTTGCCTGTGGATTGCAATTTTTTCAAATTGCGGTAGGATTTTTTTTAGATATCAAGAAGCGTACAATGGCAACAGATGAAGAATTGCATCAACACATATACATGCAAATAACATTAAATTCTTTCAAATATATGATGCGATTATGTTTTGATCGTGGTATAATCGATTTGTACTCATATACTGCGTATAAATATTTAGATTATCTATGTCAACTTTAGTCAGTAGATTTCAAATAATTTTTAATTAAATATTGTTCCTTATACATCAATTGGAACGATCTTATCAGTGAAAATGAAATTCTTTAACGCAGTTGATATAACTGATCGTTTCTGATGGGCATCCAATGAATCCATCCAAATACCATTCAATATGGGTTCTTGAAACCTGAATTATACCCAGTAACCAGAATCCAACCTCAACCTCCATTTTCAATCCAAATGACCACTTCTGGTTGCCTGATAATCATAAAATCATACAATCATCATAAAATTGCCGAACTGCCTAATCTGGATATTTCTATAGCGAAGATGGCGACAGTTTCCGATCAACAGCCTAAAGTGACAAATAACATCCAATACGATCTAGGGTAGCGGTATGATACCCGGAGGCCAGAAATCATCTTCAGACACCATTTTAAATTACTAGACAGTAGCTTTCGGTTTCTGGAAACCAGTCTAAAAGGGACAAACATTACGTAATGTGAGTTTTCCAGTACCCGGGATGATGCTCAGAGGCCAGGAATCAACTCCATACTTCATCCGAATTTACGACTTTCGGTTTCTGGAAAACATCCTTCTATTGCCAAATATAATCCAATGATGGTATATCCACTCTTTGGGTTTTAGAATATTGATTGAAAGAATAATTGGAGCATAGTATTTGAAATTTACGTAATATTTGTACTAAATAAAAAGTTTCTTTATCATAATGACTCCTTATTTCGGACTTGAGCAAGATCGCGCCAAATGACCTATGGTTGAATATCGACCATTTTTGATTTGAATGAAACTATGCACACGTATTTGGCTTAGCAAACCGAGCATTTTTTACAGATAAGGAGATTTTTTACACCCATGAGTTACATTCTAAAAGGGCGTATGCCTTTTGGCATAGGTTTTATTCGAAGCATTGTAGCCCAGAAACCGTTGTTTATATAGAAAAACTGTCTGAGAATGAGTTGTAGGGAATTAAAAATGCACCATAAAAAAAATATACACTGTACAAAAAAATTTTTTTTGACCAAAAAAAATTAAAAATAAACATTAAATTTCAATTTAGAAAAAAAAGAGTTGAATTTTTTTTTATTTTTTTTTAAAGAAACTTGACGTTAATACGCAATTTTTAAAAAAAGTCCAGGATGGAGAAATGAAAAATATTTTTTTTATGGTAGATTAATTTTTTTATAAAAATTCTATTTTAAACATTTTCCAAAATATTTGTATTCTGGTGACCTTAAAAGATGCAGAGTCATTTTGAATCAAAAAGCTCTTGGTAGCAAACATTCTTAAGGCATCGGTTTTCGAGTTATTTTAAATTTAAGCTCGAAAATTTATTAATATTTCGGAAAATACACGTTTTTCTTAATTTGTCCATGGTTCTCCAGCAAAAACCATACGTTCATTGGAATGCTTGATCAAAAATATACAATTCATTCTTTGACAACAAAACGATTGGGCGAGCGGTTCTCAAGAAAAGAGTTAAATGTTCTAAGTGATATAAATATATATAAGAATCAAATATTTATTTTCGAGTTTTATTATCTTGGGAACATATTTTTTTATGACATAGATACTTTACAGAACTAGTTTCACCTTATATTTCATAATCATCATAAGTAAATGATCTGTTCAATCATCATAGAAATCGTTTTTAAGGGTTTTGAAGACAGTGCGTTCATTTGATACCTAATTTATTCAATTCGGTTGTGTAGTTTCTGAGATAAAGAGAAATTTCAAAAACTTTTACATTTTGATACGTAACAGACAAAGTTACAGTCCGATTATAGTAAAATAAAAAGGCTCTTATCAGGCAACTAGACCTTTCTATCGCAACTTATTTTGTGAAAATCAGTCCATCCATCTCTGAGAAAAGCGAGTGAGTTCAAGCAGTCTTAGAAACATATTTCTTGTCATAGCCTGATTTCCCATTATTGTACATAACGGACAAAGTTAGAGTCCAATAACAAGACAAGACCTTCCATATGACACTAATTTTGTTAAAATCGGTCCAGCCATCTCTGAGAAAAGTGAGTGAGTTTAAACAATCTTAGAAACACGTTTTTTTGCATAACTTTTGAACTACATGTCCAATCATTATAAAATTATTCTACAAATGGTTCGAAAAACAAGCCTGTTCTTTTGATACTTATATTGTTCAAATCGGTTGTGCAGTTTCTGAGATAATGAAATTTTGTGATTTTCACGTTTTGATACATTACCTCGAAACTAAAAATCCGATTACAATAAAATTCAATAGGGTCTTATAGGACAACTAGATCTTTCATTTGCAATTAATTTCATGGAAATCGGTGCTCTGAGAAAATCGAGTGGGATTGGGAGAGCGTTACATACATACACACACATACACACACACACACACGCACACACACACACGCACACACACACACACACACATACAGAAAATGCTCAGCTCGTCGAACTAATAGCGAATTTCTTTATTCCGCTGTGTGCGGGCAAAACAGCCGAGGAATAATAATACGTCAACGCCATTTAAGACGCAAGTAAGAAAGAGATGCCAGATAATTGTTTACGAACTTAGCACGTGCGGTGGTGGGTTTAAGCTGACAAATTTTACAGTGCGCTTTGAGCAGCACGCCAGGTCAAAACTGGGTCAATATCGAGCGAATAAAAAAAGGTTTTGACAGCAGTTAGTGCGCTTCCAGGTCAAAACGAGGTGAGCTGGTGGAATAAAGAAATTTTCTATAAGTCGATTGATATACGAGATTCGACCCTTTGGAGCACTTTTATACCTTTGGTTTTTTCAGCGATTGCTAAACCTTTCTAGAAAAAAGGCAACATTCAATCCAGTTTAATTTAAACATTTTATCAGTTTACTGATAAAATGTTTAAATTAACCTGGATTGAATGTTAACATGTTCATAAAGGTCCATGTCAGTTTTAATTTTCTGTGAATATACATTTTCGACAAAAACCTGTAATTCTTCATCGTTATTTTTTCCACGAACTCGAAACTGCAGGAAATTTTTTTATGTGACATCTTTGCCGCTTTGTAATCGGTGAGTGAGCCATCTTTCACAAGACAAATAAATATAAAGGGAAGTTTAATTCCTACTAAATTCCATTTTCATTTTCATTTTTGGGTGCAGAAGGGGGCCGCAGGGCCAAGTCTCCAGTGCTTAAACACTTTCCATGCTGTACCAGAGGAGAGATTAAGATTTGGCATCGCAGCATAGTAACCCGAGAGGTCAAATAAATTCTGCGTTGGAATGCCGGATAGTAAGACATAGTTGAATGTAGGGGATAGTCGAAGGGAACAGTGATAGTAGTTGCAGAAAGGTGCATGTAAAGAAAAAATAGAATAGATGTATCTGTGGTTGATGTTAGTAATTTACGTCCATTTGTAATATATGGTAGCTATGTAATATTTGTCACGGATGCCAGTCTTCGTCCAGGCAGCCTCTCCCAACCGCACATATATTTAAATATTTGTATTCATTAAAACCCTTGTCAGATGAAACATTTGATAAATAGTAATAACAATAATAACCTTATTTGCTATTTTACATACCTGCTGTGCTTAAATCTTTTACTTATCCTGTTTTATGTTTGATACCTTTGATCATTTTTTCATCGACCTTTGTTTGATTGTATTCCTCAGCGTGATTGCTTCGTTTGTTCTAATTCTTGATTTTTCTCGCATTTGAAAAAAAAAGAAAATGGAAATTGGATTTATAATTTTATTTGAACAATGGAAATTAATATACATCGGCTTTGAGAAAATTGGTAACGTAATCTTTCGATTACTTTGCCAAATTCCTTTACTGAGCCCTCTCGGCACCTCAGTAGAAAGCATGCCTTAGTTGTCACAATAGTCAATTGAAACTGCTTAATCCGTAAAAGACGATATAAATTAATCTGACCTTTCATCAAAGTGTTAAATAACTCATTCCACCCAATCATTTTCATTAACTGGGTTGTTAATGCGATAGATTATCGTCGAGAATCGTCATTGCCGACACCGAAAACGTCTGCTATCTTCAACATCTGCTATCGGCGTCTTTAAACATTAACGTTATCGACGATAACGATATTTACCTGATGTTATCAGGTCACTAACGTCTATCAGAGCAACTGCACTAGTGCCTATATTTCGGTTGCTGAAGCTGGCTTGATAACCAACAAAATAACCGCACCGAGCGTTGCTATTTACTTTTGGAAAATAACAACTCAAGGAATGAAAAATTTTCGAGTAGCAACGAATCCACAAGTTTGGCAATGCAATAGCAACGAACCGATCCATTGCTATTGAACCAAATGCAGCTTTGTTTGTGTTGCTATCCAAGACAGCAGCCATAGTGAAAACAAACTGCGAATTCGTTTTTCAGACGTTATTGATTCGATACCGTTCAGTAGCTATCGTCCTTGGTAATGACGAATATGTCTGAAGACGTTAGCGTCATCGTCGATAACGATAGCAGACAGTATCGTTATCGACGTCTACGATAAGTTATCGATTAACAACCTTTCTTGCGACTTTAACCACGTGGTCTTTTGATTTGTGAAATGCTAAAAATTCGCTTAAATTTATTACATTTTTATTATTAAACTTTCAGTACATTCTATATTTTTAAAATGCAACAGCTTCATTCTTGACTTGGTGGCAACAATATATTATAAGTCAGGTAAAAAGACCACAAGGTCATTTCGTTAACCCGCCCACCCCCATGCGTGGTCTTTCGTGGTCTTTTGACAAACCCCCCCCCCCCCCGGCCCCCTCTTTATGACCACGTGGCTTAGGAACGGCCCCTTACAGTTTCTTCGTTCAGTTTGGTCTATTGACTCTCGTCAAAATCATTTATCTTTTTCCGCGACTTTTCGTTTTTCTTCACGCCTTTATTTAATTCCTCTTTACATTTGATCCATTTTCAACTATTGCCCCGAGCTTGCTCAGTTAACGCGATTCTATACTGATGCTTGTTGGGCTCATCTACAGCCAGAATATTACTTGTTTCCACTTGTCCGTTTTTCGTCACAGGATTTTGTGTTTGAATTATTCTTATGATACAGTAGTCTGACCATCGTCACTGTGATGTCACCACATTCTTTGTTGACATTCTCCTTGGTCAACAGTCTTTGATGTGATTGCGTTTTTTCGCGCTTCCTCTGAATTACTAAAAAACTACAATCTTAGATGCTTGCTGTAATAAACTATGCCGTTAAATTAAATATATTCTACCATCAACTTTGAAAGAATAGCTCCAATTTAAATAATCAGTTATAATAGTGTTTAAGCCGGTTACTATGATCTTTTTCTAAACGATTCCTATTTTTAATTACAGTGGTCATTTCGCTTGAAAATTCCACCACTTCATAAGGTTATCTTCACATGTTCTGGACATATGACCTGATCCTGTGGGGACTGATTTTACTAAGACTAAAGGATGCCAGTCATTTGCTTTCCTTCATACACTTGCTTGCGCTTTTCCTTCGAATCCTTTAGGATGGCCTTCACGTTTGCGTGGGATCATAAGTTTTTTTTCATTTCCTGTGTGTATGTTTCACATGTCAAATTGTCCACTCCATTTCGTTTGGAAATGAAGGTTGGAATGCGTACTGTACGTCCGGTCCGTGCAACAATTCGAAAGGGATGTTCCCCCTGAAAGAGTTCACTGAAGTGTTATACTCAAACGTAGGAAATGGAAATAATTTATCCCAGGTGTGTGGTTTTCCGTCAATAAATTGTCTTAAGTAAGTTTTTAACTCGCAATTCGATCTCTCTACCAGGTTAGCCTGTGGATTGTACTGGCTAGTAGTAATTTGCTTGATCTTCAAAATCTTGCAAACATCTTTCATGATAGCACTTACAAAACTTGCACCGTTATCCGTAACTAACTTTAGCGGTGTTCCAAATTCTTAAATATAGTTCCAACAATAGTTTTAGCTACTGTGTATCTCTCTTTGTTTTGCATTGGTACAAGAACCAAATACCTAGTGAAATTATCTTGCATGACCAGACCATATCAATTTCCATTATCGAATTCTCAGGTGCAGTTGTCGCGACCCAACGTGTCCTCCCAAAACTGTCTTAACCTGATCTGGTGCGACTAACGTGCGCTCACTATCAGCATTGTATAGTCTGATTTGCTTCTCTAGCTTATCCACTAATAATTTAATCTCTTGTTGTTTTTTGTATTAAGTGAATGATTCCCGCAAATTCCACAGTCGATTAATGAATTCCCGCTACCGTCTAATACAAAACCGCCTGCATTCTTATCCTTTAAATTCAGCACCCCATCTTCCACATGTTCTACCAATCCTTGTGGCTGATTTATTCTGATAAAGTATCAGCAACGACCCTAAAACTTCTATTGCTCAGCAACTACATGCACAATGAGCATGAGCATGATTGACCGCCCGCGGTTGCTACTCCGTTATTGCCAGATCAGCTGTAATTACACAGAAAACCAATGGATGGTGTTTGGGATTAACATTCATCCTCAATGTGTAAAAACTGGTAACCTTAATCTTTATATTAGGCAATACCAGCGCCGGCCGCAACCGAGTGCAGGTCAAAGAAGGACTGTGTATAGGAATATGTTGACGTGATACTCGCTTTATTAGAAGCCGAGAACACCTCTGCACTTCCACGAGAAATCACTGGGATGTTGGAGGAAAGGGTGAGGTTTGCAGTAGGTTTCGTTTTGGTAAACGATGCGCTGAGTTCTAGTACCGGATTCATGATAACATATATCGCGCGTACGAGTATATTATATCTTCTACGGAGATCATAACGCGATCCGAACTTATTTCGGTTGATGATGTAACACCGCAAATAAAGTGCACGCGAGGATACCGGACCTATGACTCAATCAAGACAGACTCAAAGATTCGAAAATCTGTTTATGAAGTCATTATGCAACTACCGAAACCTATCTCTCATTGATTTATCTCAGCTGACTACACAATGTTACGAAAGCTACGACAGTTGAGTCTACGTTAACGCCTCCTATCCTATCACTTCTACTCCTACTCCTATCACTTCTTCGTGAAGTGACCCTCTTTATACCGAAAATTATAACACGGTTTTAACCATCTGTAGAAAATACGACCTCATGAAAGGTATCGACGCGAAGTCTTTAGATATTCGGTGACCCGGACATCTGGCTTTGAGCTAAACTGGTCGACTAACGACGTTTCTTGTAAATTGTTCGTCTGTTCTTGAAAAGCGATTTCCTGGTTTGAGACCGATTTAAAGCAGAAATAAACAATAGAGTGTTATTAGGGCCACGCACAGGTGTGTATGGTATATTCTAGTGAAACGCAAAATGTTATACTACACTATGTGGACGATTTGAACTAACATATTATACTGCCGTGAGATGACATTGTGACGTAGATCCAAGTGATCAGTTTTTAAGTACGGCCCAAAAACGAAAGAATTCTTCGTCACTTTTGTATGGAAATGTGTGCCAACGTCATTTTGTTTTTTTTTGATTTTGTGCAACGTACGAATAAGTAACAACGAAAAGGAAGATACCAAAAGATAGATCTTCGAATAATGAACAAATTGGCATGAAAAACTCATATTCGAGAGAGTGGCACTTGCGTCACTTTGTCATCTCACGGCAGTATAGAGCTGGGTCACTACATTTCGAAAACATTTATATGAGCAGAACTCTCCCGGGCCGGAGACGCGTTTACACCGAAGCATCATGCACGACCGCTAAATCCACGCTTACCAACGGAGACGCTCGGGAGCACGATATTTCACGCCGATTCTCTATTAGCTGTTAATGTTATCAAATAGAAAAATTGGCAAAGTTTCATGCATCCAAAGCCCCAATAGTTTAAAAAGTGCAGATATGCAAATTGACCTAAATATATATCTTAAGTTTGTTGACAAAATGCCAAACTAGTCATAATTGGGACATAGTATACAAAAACCTTTGCTCAAAAGCTAGAAAAATCGAAAAAATTGAATCATAAGATTTCGACTTCGACTAGCATCAATGCACCATACTCCAAATTCCATAAACCACACCAGTACTCTCTGGGTGAAATTTTACCGTTTCGAATCTGCGTCTATGAAAATTTAGCATATTTAACAAAAATTTGCTATGGAGTAAAATTAATTATTCAAAAGCTAGTGAAGTCATAAATAGAAAAGGAATGACAATGGATATCAAAACAGAGTCATCAGATACATTTCAGTTTGGAATTTCAAGACATTTTTAACATTGGGAAATATCGCAAAATAGATAAACAGCAATCGTGTGGTACACCTTTTCAAGCGGTGCAAAAATGAAGTTCCAGAACAGTGCGAAAGTGCTACGTCGTAGTAGCTACACATGGAAGATGAATTCGCCATTCGATCATACTGTACTACGACATATAAAAATTTAACAATTTGATTCTTGTCGGTGTAAGTTACTACCTTCGAGTTATCTATAAATAAACATGTCTGTAAATGTATACACTTATCTTAGCCTAGGACAGGACGTGACAAGTGGCTTCTAGTTATTCTTCTCTTCGTTCAAAATTGCCCTCATGAAACATTGTGATTTTTCGGCACGACGCTTGCCAGTGTTTCCACGAATGTTTAATAAGCAAACTATAAATATCAGGATTTTCCAAGTTCTGGATTTCAATTTTAATTAATTCATTTGATAATGCTAGTTCAATTGATTAGAAGATATATGTTGATTTTATTTGAACCAGCCATAATTTCAACTCATTTTGGGATTCTCTTGCTTTTCATGAAATGAACCTGCTATTGTTTATCATACGTAGTTTCAAAAAATGAATAACATTTCGAATGTTGATTTTTATAGACATTACACAGTACAGTGTATGAAAAAGTTTCAAAAAATTGTTGAACCAAAAGCTGTTCATTCACTTGGTAAGCAAAAACAGTGTGAACAAAAAATACCGATAGTTTTCGCAGCACGGCCAACCGTACCGACTAATAATAAAATTTAACAGTGCGCAAAGTGAAATCGACCAATCAGAGAGGGCTTTCGCTTTGACAGAACTTTGGGTGATTTTTGGTTTCTCTTGTCACGTCCTGTCCTAGATCTTAGTCATCGAAGCAGCTTTTAGTGAATCAAACATGCCTCCGCTCGCACCGCTCGTACACGTTACAATTGTCGCTCGCTCGGTTTCTGCCTCTCCAGTGGCGTCTCGTCCTTTTGTGCACTAACCCAGTAAGAATTGTCAGGCCGATGTCGGACCAATTCGCGTCCGATTCTCCGATAGATCGGTCCTACAACGGGTCGACATATCGCTCAACCTCGGTCCAATGTCGTGCTCAAATGCAACAAAAATGTCGGAGATGTCGGACCAGGGTTCATTCGCTCCTAGGGGTTCATTCGTCTTCGTGCGTCGCGGGCGAGAGGGAAGTTTAGTTGTGTTTGTTTTGAAGCAAGTCCGGTGCGGCTGGCATGCGGACTTGGTCAAAACCAGGGGGGATTTACCGCTGTCAAATTTCATATATGTGTGCGTTATCGCAGATCAACTCTGGTCCATGAAGTTTGTTGGTCCATGACGTTTGATAAATTACCAATGTGACGATAAAACATCACCAATTTTCGTTAAAAACTTGTTGCTGTCTTAAAATTTCACTACGGAACGCATTATTAATAAAAGTTTTCCGCGATTTCTCGAGTTTTGTTAAAAGAGAACGTTCCATTCAACTTCGATCAAAACGACAAAAACCAAAACATACAGACGCTTTGTTGCCAAATGTGTTGGTCACGGTTTCACGATATTTGACAGATAGATTCCCCCTGGTCAAAACAAACACAACCAAACTTCTCCTGCCGCAACGATATCACGATGGCGGGGTGTGCGATTCAAACCTGATTGTATGCGACGCAGCAACGGCGGTGTGCAGGTTGCTTTGTTTTGATTATTTTGATAGCGCGGGTTTGGATTAGAGCGCTTCATTTATTTTAGGATGGTGCATGATTAATTATTTTTATCCACTATATAAAAATGGATTTACGTAACGCAGATTCCATTGATATTATTCCCACCGTTACTGAGGTGCACAATAAGCACCATCATTTTAAATCGTTTTAAATCAAGAAAGTAAGCGGTGACATGTACGTTTTATTGCAAGAAAATATTTGTAGAGTTCAAAGCAATATATTTGTGAAACATTTAGGGTTTCTTAATAATAAAAATTGTGATATCATTAACATAACGTAAAACGTGGTGGCGGGGCTGTGCGATTCAAACCTCATTGTGTGCAACAACGGCGATGTACAGGTTGCTGTATTTTGATTATTTTGATAGCGCAGTATTGGATAAGAGCGCTTCATTTATAGGATGGTTCATGATAAATTATTTTTATCTACTTTATAGAAATTGATTTACGTTACGCAGATTTTATTGATGTTATTTTCGCCGTTTCTGAGGTGCACAATAAGCACCGTCGTTTTAAATCGTTCTAAATCAAGAAAGTAAGCGGTGACATGTACGTTTTATTGCAAGTAAATATTCATAGAGTTCTAAGCAATATATTTTTGAAACATTTAGGGTTTCTTAATAATAAAAATTCTGATATCACTCACATAATGTAAAACGTGGCGTAGTGTGCGAAACAGCAGGGGCGGTGTGTACAGATTGCTTTGTTTTGATTATTTTTATAGCGCAGTATTGAATTAGAGGGCTTAATTCATACGATGATTCATGATTAATTATTTTTATCTACTATGTTGAAATAGAATTCCATAACGCAGATCTTATTGATATCATTCCCGCCATTTCTGAGGTGCAATGGTAATGGTAATTATTTTAAATCGTTCTAAACCATAAAAGTAAGCTGTGACATGTACGTTTTATTGCAAAAAAATATTCGTAGAGTTCGAAGCAATATATTTGTAAAACATTTAGGGTTTCCTAATAATAAAAATACTAATATCATTCACATAACGTAAAACGTGGTGGCGGGGCTGTGCGATTCAAACCTCATTGTGTGCGTTGCAGCAACAACGATGTGCAGGTTGCTTTGTTTTGATTATTTTGATAGCGCAGTATTGGATTAGAGCGCTTCATTTTTAGGATGGTTCATGATTAATTATTTTTATCCACTATATAAAAATGGATGTACGTAACGCATATTTTATTGATATTATTCCCGGCGTTACTAAGGTGCACAATAAGAACCAACATTTTAAATAAAGAAAGTAAGCGGTTACATGTACGTTTTATTGCAAGAAAATATTCGTAGTGTTTATAGCAATATATTCGTGAAACATTTAGGGTTTCTTAATAATAAAAATGGGGATATTATTCACATAACGTAAAACGTGGAGGCGGGGCTGTGCGATTCAAACCTCATTGTGTGCGACGCAGCTACGGCGATGTGCAGGTTGCTTTGGTTTGATTATTTTGATAGCGCAGTATTGAACTAGAGCGCTTCATTTTTAGGATGGTCCATGATTAATTATTTTTATCTACTATATAAAAATAGAATTACGTAACGCAGATCTTATTCATACTGTTCCCTTAGAAACGGTCTAAGGTACACAATAAGTACCAAGATTTTACATCGTTCTAAATCAAAAAAGTAAGCGATGACATGTAAGTTTCATCGCAAGAAATATTCGTAGAGGTCGAAGCAATAAATTTGTGAAACAGTTAGGGTTTTCTTATAATAAAAATTGTGATATCATTCACATAACGTAAAACATACATAAAACCTGACTTTTTTCCATTCAACCTTTAGCTTTCAGCTATAATTCGGAATTCAAAGCAATGGGATGTGTTTTTGTATATCGATATTCAGACGAGACATTTGAGGAGAAATAATAGGTATCTGATTACTAAAGATATAATTCACAATGACATGTGATTTTTTCTACATTAAAATGTTCGGAAAGATTCTTGAAGAGAAATAGTAGGTATCTGACTATTAAAACTTGAGATATTATTTACAAAACTACGTGAAACATGATTGTGCATGTTTAGAAAAGACATTTGAGAAGAAACAACAGGTAGCTGATAACTAAAACTTAGATATTATTCACTACATATAACATTCATAATCATGATATTTAATGCGTAATTCGGCTCAAACATGAAATTCAAAGCGATGATAAGTGCTTTTTTGAATTAAGAGGTTCGGTAATGCTTGGGAATGGAATTTGAGGATATCTGACAAATGATGAAAATATGGAAATATAATGCAAATAATTTATTCTGATGAATAGAAAATGAGAAATTGTTCGTAAAACTACGTAGACATGTAAAATTAGTAGCCCCAAATTGTTTGATTCAAATGTGATGTTTTTAAATATCCATATTTTACACACTAGTCAGTTTTTTCTCGCATTTTTCACGATTTTTTTCACGCGGATTTTTGAATAAATGCAGTTTTTACACGCTTTTTACGCTTAACGGTGCATTATATACGACATTATGCGCATTGTGCATAAGGTAAAAAAAATCTAACGTCGCAAGTCATTGTTATTTATTTTCAGCTAGAACGATATAACATATGACAAATAAATGTGTGCCTCACATCTCAGACACATGATGCCTTGTCCATCAAATACGTAACTACAAACATTGTAGCAATCGTGATTGATCTTGCAGATTATTAGACCTAAACTTAAGAAAGATAAAAAACAACCCTAACTGGTCATCCCATATCAACTCCAGCTGCCATATTTAATTATGTGACGGTATTTTCCGGCTTCTGGCGAACATCCCATGGTGGTCAAATACAATCCAATCTTAGTATTTTCAGAAACAAGATTATGCCCAGAGGCCAGAAATCATTCCCAATAGCAATTTCGAACTCCAAAATGACGACTCCGGTATCAGGAATATAGCCTAAAGTGGTATTTGGCCAATAATTTCAATACTGTCAAAAGCAGTTTCTGTAGAGCAGCCCTAATAGCAAAATAAAATTGAATATGAGAATTTCTCAAGTAAGTTGTGTTAATGCGACAGAGAAATATTGATTGATTTTGATATAATTGATTTTATTAAATGAATCGGGTTTAAACTACCGCGAGTGTAGAAGAAGTAATTGATTGTTCGGAAGGTTTGATCAATTGACATTGTTTGCCATTTTTTTATTTTAGGATAATTAAAAAGAGTGTATCAATATCACAAAGTTGCAGGTTTTTGAGCTCATGAACAAGGAGAAACAACATTATTTTCATTATTTATTCATTCTTCAGCTAATCAGGGTGTGCAATTTTCTTAAAACGGCACAGACATTTTATAGTTTTATGTTCATATTTTAAATAAATTTGAAATTTTAAAGCTAAGAAAATCTTCACACATTTAATCATAACTGTTTTGTCTGCAAAGCCTACAACGATTCACTGGGTCGCGTGTTTCGGGTGTATCACAGGATAGTTCCAATTTATGTATCATAAAAAAAATTCCGCTTTGTTTCAATTGCGTAGGTCATTCGCATATCCAGTAGGGTGGGGCGAAAAATAATTGTTAGCTCCCATGCCCTTTTCGTGTTCCTAATGGGTCCCATAACAACTGTGTAACTTTTCAGATCGATCGGTGAAACGCCCGATTTGCGCCCGATTTTTAAAGTTTCCCTACGATTTTATATGGGAAAATCCACTTTTTCAATACTTATTCTCTAGAGATGTAAAGTTGGCTCTCAAAAAAAAATCAATACATGATATTTGTAGGAAATTTTCCTGGAAAAAACTCTTCTGAAGACCGTAAGGCGCTACGATGCTTGTAGAAACAGCTATTCACCCCAAACTGATTGAATGTCTGACGGACGGCTCACCATTGAAATATTCCAGCAACACTGCTACAGCATGCTGCTATTGCAAACTCGCTTAAGTATGAGAAATAATTTTGCGTGGAAATTATTTTTAAAGTGTGATTTTTGCTCATAGTATCTTCGGGGAAGCCTCCAAGATAAATTTAAGCGATATCATTTCTCAGCACATGGTTGAATTTGCAACAGCAGCATGCTGCAGCAGTATTGCTAGTAAAATTCAATGGAGAGCCGTCCCTCAGATATTCAATCAGTCTGGGGTGAATATCTTTTTTCACAAGCAAGGTAGCGCTTTGCGGTCTTCAGAAGAGTTTTTCCCAGGAAAATTCCCCCCCCCCCCCCCCAGGAAAATTTCCTAAAAATATCATGTATTGATATATTTTTAGGAGCCAAGTGGACATCTCTATAGAAAAAGTTTTGAAAAAGTGGTTTTTCCCATATAAAATCGTATGGAAGCTTTGAAAATCCGGCGCAAATCGGGCGTTTCACCGATCGATCTGAAAAGTTACACAGTTATTGTAGGACCCATAAGGAACACGAAAAGTGCATGGGAGCGAAAAAATAACACCATCGCTTTTTTCCCATATTACCATGTCCCAGTCTAATATCCAGGTGCGACAGCCGAAGTGGTGAGGTGTCTCTAATTCAGGGGCGACTCATGGCTTTTGAACCTACCTGTTCAACTACAAATTTTGAAAATCGCAGTTTGAGGAAGTAATCACAATCATGTTCGCATAATTACGCAAGTCATTCTATTTGTTACTATTTGAAAGTGAAACTAAAAACCAATAAAATATTAATATAAATTTGCGATTTAGATATATTTTTTGCAAGGCGTTCCCATGTGCAATGCACAGGTTGCACCTATGGACGAGTCGCCCCTGCTCTAATTATTAATACAGTGCTATTTCGAACGAATTCACACCAAGCCGCTGTGCAATGTCCGGGGCAGTGCCGTGTTGTCGCCGTGCGAATGAAAAATATCGTTGTCGACGATATTTTGTGCTTTCCGGAGAGTGCATGGCAGCAACTTGCGAAGATGTGACTATGTGGCAGTGATATATTTTCTTTTTTTTTGCATTCGCGTCACAGCTTGGACACTGCCCGAAAGCAGTGAGAATAGCTGAACTCTGTTATTCTAATTCGTACATGAACTTTATATATATGACTGGAGCAAGAGAAACCAAACCTACCGTCAAACGCTGACGGTACACGAGCAAAGTGAATAAACTTTACTACCACGCTAGACTTGTTAGCAAGGGTATTGTAATCATTTAAAAAAAAAGTTAATTTGAGTTTTTATTCTTTTTGTTTATTTTGATCATTCTATCATTTGGAAAAGCGTACATTAGATTACATTGAATTTTATTTTGTTTGTTCTTTAAATAAATCATTTCCTGGTAACAACAGGATATGTGTATGAATGCAGCGTTCCGATTGTGTAGGCTTGCTTGCCCGATCGATGTCGCAATCGCTTAATTTTTCGAATCAGTCTAAGAAGTAGAATAAAGGGAAAAAATAAGCAATTGTTCTCATAACGGAAACATTGAATTTTTACCCAGGTTCTCCCGCTGAAGCAAGTTTACCGATCCCTTTGAACATTTCTGAGCTTTCCAATTGATCGTTGGACCATGTAGTAATAGTTGTACCTAGAGTTTCCACAGAACTGCTTGGAGGCAACAATTCGGCAGCAGTCCCAGCAGCAGTAGCAATAGTCCCAGCAGCAGTAGCAATAGTCCCAGCAGCAACAGTGGTCCCAACAGCAGCAGAAGTCCAGCAGCAGCAGTCTCTGGATTAGGATTTACTCTGGTCAAAAAAAAAAAACAAAAAAAAAATGCTCGTGCTGGTATGTTTCACTCAAGTTCGGCATTGGAAGCTTCAAGCGCACCCGGTATAGACCTCAGCTTCCTGTGACTACGGCCGCGTACAGATCTCGCTCGTAATTAACATGAAGCTATTCATAATGACAAAAAAATAAATTTTATTCATTGTTTAAATTAGTTTATTTGACACGGCACGATACATTTTCTGTTTTACTGAGCCAAGTACAATTCGTATTAATTCTACGTTAGCAGGGAAAAGAGGGAAGCCTTTTCTTCATTCTCGCGGCCGACTACGAGCTAGTGGGGATTTAAGGTGAGAGGAGGGGAGATACAATTTTGATTTAAAACTATTTTGGAACTTTGTTTTTCAACTGGTAGAGCAATTGTATTCTTGTTTGTTGTGGGTTCAAAATATTTGTGTAAGCATAGATGCAGGCTCTTCGTTTCCGTGTATTCAGCATAGCATATTTGTATCCTTAATCTGACAAATAGACAAAGAAAATTTTAAATTTTAATGTCAGCGTTTTTCAGAAAGCAGTATAGCTGTGTCATGTACTGGAGATCACCGCTTCCCAGAATGTCTCTAACGGGTACGTTCGGTTGTTTTCCTCGGGCCCGAAGGGAATCTATAAGCTCGGACCTAACACCACAGTATTCGGTACACGACCAAACAACATGCTCGATGTCATGGTAGCCATCGCCACAAACGCAGTGATTACTGTCTACAAGCCCTATACGAAAGAGATGCGTGTTTAACGTGTAGTGATTGGACATAAGTCGGGACATCACGCGAATGAAGTCCCGACCGACATCCAACCCCTTGAACCATGCTTTCGTCGATACCTTAGGAAAAATGGAATGTAGCCACCGTCCCAGTTCATCTGAGTTCCATGATGATTGCCAACTGTTGAGTGTTCTCTGACGCAAAATGCTATAAAATTCATCATAAGCAATTGGTCTTTCATAAATATCGCCGTCAATAGCACCCACCTTAGCTAAAGAGTCAGCCTATTCGTTACCTGGAATCGAGCCATGAGAAGGGACCCACGCTAAGGTAACCCGGTAATTTTTATCTGTTAAAGCACTTAAAAACCGCCGTATTTTCCCCAGGAAATACGGGGTGTGCTTCACAGGCTTCATCGATCGCAGAGCCTCAATGGCACTGAGACTATCTGTGAAGATGAAGTAGTGGTCTGTGGGTAGGGTTTCGATGATTCCAAGAGAGTACTGAATAGCAGCAAGTTCTGCGACGTACACGGAAGCAGGAGCATCGAGTTTGTAGGAGGCGGTAAAATTTTCGTGGAAAACACCGAAGCCAGTGGACTCATCTAGATTAGATCCGTCAGTGAAAAACCTTTTATCATAACTAACATGTTTAAACTTATTGGAAAAAATCTAAGGGATCTCTTGGGGTCGCAATTGATCCGGGATACCAGAAATGTCTTGTTTCATGGTGGTGTCGAAGAATATAGCATTATTAGAAGTAGCTAAAAGTGCGACATTGGAGGAATCGTATGAAGAAGGATTAATATCTTGAGCCATATAGTCAAAATATAAAGTCATAAATCTGGATTGAGATTGAAGGTCGACCAACCTCTCGAAATTTTCAATTACTAATGGGTTCATAACTGTGCATCGAATTAGCAACCGGTAAGAGAGATTCCAAAAACGATGTTTCAATGGAAGAATACCCGCTAACACTTCAAGACTCATCGTATGGGTCGACTGCATGCAACCCAAGGCAATACGCAAACAACGATATTGTATTCTCTCTAATTTTATAATGTGCATGTTCGCGGCGGAGCGAAAGCAGAAACAGCCGTACTCAAGAACTGACAATATCGTTGTTTGGTATAACCTTAGAAGGTCTCCTGGGTGAGCACCCCACCAAGTTCCGGTAATCGTACGAAGAAAATTAATCCTCTGTTGGCATTTTTGTGTCAGATACCTAATATGACAAGCCCAGGTGCATTTGGAGTCGAACCAGACCCCGAGATATTTAGCGACTAAAACCTGAGAGATCGTTTTACCCGTTAGTAGGAGCTGCAGCTGAGCTGGGTTATGCTTCCTAGAAAAAACGACCAGCTCAGTTTTCTCCGGAGAGAATTCGATACCCAGCTTAAGAGCCCATTCAGACAAATTGTCTAAGGTATCTTGCAATGGTCCTTGCAGATCGCTAGCCTTGCCACCAGTAATGGATACAACGCTATCGTCTGCAAGTTGCCTTAGCGTGCATGAATTTGCAAGACATTCATCGATGTCATTGACGTAAAAATTATATAAGAGAGGACTTAAACATGAGCCCTGGGGGAGGCCCATGTAACTAATTCGGGAAGTTGTCGAATCGCCATGGGAGAAATACATATGCTTTTCTGACAACAAATTGAGCAAAAAGTTATTCAAATTTGGTGAAAGTCCCTGCGAATGAAGTTTCGCGCTTAAAACTTCTACAGAGACAGAGTCAAAAGCCCCCTTAATATCCATGAACGCAGAAGCCATTTGCTCTTTTCGAGCAAAGGCTAGGTGGATTTCAGTAGAAAGCAACGCTAGGCAATCGTTCGTCCCTTTGCCCCGGCGAAAGCCAAATTGAGTATCTGAAAGTAACCCGTTTGTTTCGACCCATCTGTCTAACCGTAAGAGGATCATTTTCTCCATTAATTTCCGGAGGCAAGAGAGCATCGCAATCGGCCTATATGAATTGTGATAAGAGGCAGGTTTCCCGGGTTTCCGAATAGCAATGACTTTTACCTCCCTCCAGTCATGCGGAACAATATTTAGCTCAAGAAACTTGTTGAACAAATTCAACAAGCGTCTTTTTGCAGAGTCGGGTAGATTCTTCAACAGGTTGAATTTTATTCTATCTAACCCTGGAGCCTTGAGCGGGGGCCTAGTGTGGTTGGTAACGTCTCCGCCAACCACGCTCGACGCCTGGGTTCGAATCCCACCGCCGACATAGGTGTCGATGGTTGTGAGGTGGCGTGATCCACTCACAACCAACCCAACTGGTCTAGATTCAATCCTAGCCGACACCGGGAGATTTTCTGAGGCGAAAATTCTCTGGGATCACGCCCTCCATCGCATGTGGAAGTAAAGCCGTTGGCGCCGGTCCGTTAATAAACGGGGGGTCGTGAGTTAGGGTCCTGGGTGTGGAGTCGCCTCCCTGGGCGTCGGTGATTGGCCACAACAGTGGCGGAACTAGACCGACGGAAAATAAGCGAGAATAAAAAAAACCCTGGAGCCTAATTGTTGCACGACAGGAGAGCCATTGAAAATTCCAACATCGAAAATGGAGGCTCTTCCGTAGTTACTAATAACGCGTCGCGAAAGGTTTTCTGTTCCGGTACAGAGTCTGGACAGACCTTTTTGGCAAAATCGAGTATCCAGCGATCTGAATACTCCTCGCTTTCATTCGAAACGTCACGGTTCCGCATGCGCCTGGCGGTATCCCAAAGAGTGCTCATCGCTGTTTCCCTGGACAACGCGTTTACGAACCGCCGCCAGTACCCGCGTTTTTTCGCCTTTACTAAGCTCTTCATCTGCCTGCCCAGTGCCTCGTACTTTCGAAGCAGGTTGACAGTGCCGTACTCCCGGTAGTCCTTATACGCCGCGGACCTTCGCGCGTACAGCTCAGAGCACTCTTTGTCCCACCATTTGTTGGGAGGGCGCTGTCTAATCGTTACCCCGGGTATCGGTTTCGTCTGAGCTTGAGTCGCGGCGTCGATTATCAAGCCAGCTAAGAACGCGTATTCTTCCTCCGGAGGAAGTTCCTCGTGAGTCTCGATAGATTGCGCTATAATAGACTCATAACACTTCCAATCAATATTACGTGTAAGGTCGTAGGAAATATTGATTGGGTTCGGGGGAGTTGAACCATTAGCAATTGATATAACGATTGGAAGATGATCACTACCGTGGGGATCGTTGATTACTTTCCACCGGCAATCTAACGCTAGTGATGTCGAGCAAAGGGATAGGTCAAGCACGCTTTCACGTGCTGGAGGATTAGGTACACGTGTCGCTTCCCCAGTATTCAAAACTGTCATATTGAAGTCGTCGATCAAGTTACAGATTAAAGAAGATCGGTTGTCATCGTACAGCGACCCCCATAGCGAACAGTGAGAATTGAAATCTCCCAATATCAAAAAAGGCGCGGGAAGCAACTCTGCTATATCAGTGAGATGCTTCTGTTCAATCCGCGCGGATGGAGGCATATATAACGAAACAAGGCATAGGTCTTTTCCATTCATATTCGTTTGAATGACAACGACTTCAATATTCGAGATCGAGGGGAGGTCGATTCGGAAGAAGGAATAGCACTTTTTAATCCCTAAAAGTACCCCTCCACCGTGTGAGTCTCGATCTCGACGAATAATGTTAAAATCGTGGAAATTGAGTTGATCGTTTGAATTGAGAAAGGTTTCACAGAGCGCAAATGCGTCACAATTGTATGTATTTATTAAATGAGAAAATAGATCGAATTTGGGGATGATACTTCTGCAATTCCACTGTAATACAGTGATAAAATTCCTAACCTCTTTCGCCGTATTAGTCATCGAAAGATATGATAGCTGAAATGAGGGGCCAAGTTGCTGCTAGTTGCATCAAAAAGGTTTTCACTGTAGGAAGAAGGGCAAGAAGAATATTTTGTAGGGGATCTGGTATGTTGAATGTTTTAAATATCCAGTCCACAATATCAGAAAATTTTATGAACCCTGTTTCTTTTTTATCTTCTGATCGAGAAATGGGTGCACGAGGAGTTTTTGGTGCCCCAGGAAGCGGTGGGTACTCCTGGTTTGATTTAAAATTAAAACCGGGAGGTACTTGCTTCGGTTTTTCTTCACCGCTTCCTTTTTGTGTTGGCTTATTGGTCATTCCGCTAGGGGTTATCTTGCGACCTTTGCGAGAAAGATTAGGAGAGTTGATCATTCTCCTCTTCCTAGATCCTTCTGGCATGGCATAAGAACACCCTTCGACGGGATCGTCAGATGTACCCTCATCGGTTGGCAAAAAGGAAAAGATGTTTCCTGTCGAGGGTGGCTCAGCACTCTCCAGCATTTCTGCGAAAGAGCGCTTTGATCGTTCCTTGAGGGAACGCTTTATTTTTTCCTCGCGCTGTTTGTACGCGGGACACGCCGAAAGGTCATGCCGAGTTCCCTCGCAGTAAAGACACTTTTCAGTATCCTCACTGCAAGCGGTCTCAGCATGATTGCCTCCGTACTTGCTGCAGCGTGCCTTGTTGCAGCAGTAGGTGGCTGTATGACCTACGAACAGGCGTACAGGCAGACGAACCCTGTCCAAAGAGATGTAGTTCGGCAGTGCGGATCCGGCGAATGTTACACGGAAGGAATCCGAAGGGAAGAATTTCTTCTTCCCTTCTTCGATGGATACTGAATGCAATTGCTTGACATCCAGTATCTTTACATCTTGAATCAGGGGGTTCTTGAAGCAGCCAACCCCGTGACGCAAAATGTCATCGACCGTGAGGCTTCCTTCGGTAACCACACCGTCGATCTCCACGTCCTTGGCAGGGATGTACACGCGGTACTCTCTCGTGAAGAGCTCGTAGCTAGCAATTGCGTTTGCTTGCTTCAAGCTACTCACAACAACTCGCAGTTTGTTCGGTCTAACCTTTGTGATTTCGGTTACGTCCGAAAACTGTTTTGCCAGGTCCTTGCCGATTTGAATTATATTTAGAGGCTTCTTTATGGGCCTGAAATAAACTACGAACGGAACTTTTGAAGCATCTGGGTAAGCTTTCACCCGTGTTGCCGGTACCCTTGGTACGGGGCTAGGTAGCGGGGAAGGTAGAGGGGAATTGATGGGGGAGATCTCAATCTCTTCCCCAGTTGTTTCCACATCCAGGAATAGTTGCACCTGCATGTCGTCCATTTTGCGGGAGCGTTACGCTCTACCGCACACAAACGATAAATATTCGAATGTGGGAGGGGGTCAAGTAGTTGCTATTAAATTTTAAAAACAATTTTTCAAACTACAATGGATCAAAATAAAAAAAAAGGCAGTAATACTAATACTAATAACAATAGTAATAATAATAATAATAATAATAATAATAATAATAATAATAATAATAATAATAATAACAATAATAATAATAATAATAATTATAATAATAATAATAATAATAATAATAGTAATAATAATAGTAATAATAATAATAATAATAATAATACTAATAATAATAACAGTAATGATAATTATAATAATAACAATAATAATAATACTATTAATAATAATGATAAAAATTCTAAAGTGAATACTTCACCGAACGTCTAAGTCACGACCTCACGGCTGATAGTAGGATTAATCGAGCGTCTCCACAGAACAAACAATGACGATCCAGCTTCGTGTTGCGACACAGTGGCCGTATCCTACACGCGACCTTGTAGATGCCACTTGTAGTTGACTTCCACTCGCTCGATCGTATGGTGGTCCATGCTGCTAGCGGGGTAACAGCGGTGCGGGAGAATTATTCTTGCTGATATATCAGCTGCGTATCGGATCACTGGCGGGGTAGCCTGCCCCTACCAGTGTGCAGAAGATGTTTCTGCCGATAAACTACCGGCTATTGTTATCGCGCAGCACAAGAACTAATCGACAAAAAAACACCCGTACGATAACTCGTGTATTGTTATTTTGCAAACTCAAACGGAGATGAACAATTTGCGTCTAATCGAGACGAAAGCAAAACAACGAATCGTCACATGTGCGTTTTATTGCAATAAAATATTTGTAGAGTTCGGAACAATATATTTGTGAAACATTTAGGGTTTCTTAATAACAAAAATTGTGATATCATTCACATAACGTAAAACGTGGTGGCGGGGTTGTGCGATTCAAACCTCATTGTGTGCGATGCAACAACGGCAATGTGCAGGTTGCTTTATTTTGATTATTTTAATAGCACAGTATTGAATTAGAGGGCTTCATTCATACGCTGATTCATGATTAATTATTTTTATCTATTATATTAAAATGGAATTCCGTAACGCAGACTTTATTGATATTATTCCCGCCATTCCTGAGGTGCAATGGTAATGGTAATTATTTTGATTTGTTCTTTATCATTAAAGTAAGCTGTGACATGTACGTTTTATTGCAAGAAAATATTTGTAGAGTTCGAAGCAATATATTTGTAAAACATTTAGGGTTTCATAATAAAAATTGTGAAATCATTCACATAATGTAAAACTAGGTGGCGGGGATGTGCGAGTCAAACCTCGTTGTGTGCGATGCAACAACGGCGATGTGCAGGTTGCTTTGTTTTGATTATTTTGATAGCGCAGTATCGGGGTAGAGTGCTTCATTTATAGGATGGTTCATGATTAATTATTTTTATCTACTATATAAAGATGGATTTACGTAACGCAGATTTTTTTCAAATTATTCCCGCAGTTTTTGAGGTGCAAAATAATTACCATCATTTTAAATCGTTCCAAATCAAGAAAGTAAGCAGTTACATGTACGTTTTATTGCAAGAAAATATTCGTAGAGTTCGAAGCAATATATTTGTGAAACATTTAGGGTTTTTCAATAATGAAAACTGTGATATCATTCACATAATGTAAAACGTGGCGACGGGGCTGTGCGATTTATACATAGTGGCGTGACGCAGCAGCGGCGGTGTACACTTGTACAGGTAGCTTTGTTTTGATTATTTTGATAGCGCAGTACTGAATTAGAGCGCCTCATTTATACGATGATTCATGATTAATTTTTTTATCTACTATATTGAAATGAAAAGACGTAACGCAGATCTTATTGATATAATTCCCGTCGTTTCTGAGGTGCACAATAATTACAATCATTTTAAATCGTTCTTAATCATATAAGTAAGCAGAGACATGTACGTTTTGTTGCAAGAAAAACTTCGTAGAGTTCGAAGCAATAAATTTGCAAAACATTTAAGGTTTCTCAATAATAAAAATAGTGATATCATTCACATAACGTAAAACGTAAAGGCGGGGCTGTGCGATTCATACCTCGTGGTGTACGACGCAGCAATTGCGATGTGCAGGTTGCTTTGGTTTGATTATTTGGATAGCGCAGTATTGGACTAGAGCGCTTCATTTATAAGATGGTCCAAGATTAATAATTTTTATCTACTATATAAAAAAAGAATTACCTAACGCAGATCTTATTGATACTGTTCCCGCCAAGGTACACAATAAGCACCATGATTTGACCGTGATAATTGTGGTTCCCGTGGCCCTGTGGTTAGCGATGTCGGTCGGCTAGCTCTCCCACATGGTTGTGATATCGGGTTCGATTCCCGATCGAGTCGAGGAACTTTTCGAGCTGGAAATTTTCTCGACTCAGCACTGAGCCACAGTGTAACATTGTACTTATCTTTTGGCAAAATGTGCCAAAAACAATTACGATTTATTAATAATAAAAAAGTTGATATCATTTAAACATAATTAAAACCTGACTTTTTTTTCGTTCAACCTTCAACGTTCACCCTATAATTCGAAATTCAAAGCGATGGCATGTGGTCTGTTATATTGATATTCAGATATTGATATTGATAACTAAAGTTATAATTCACAAGACTTCGAAAAATATAACAAACCATGACTTTTCATGCTTGATTTACCTCTAAATCTAAACCGCTTGGGTGATGTGTTGTGTTTTTCTCTATAATAAAATGTTTGATATTGTTTCGGATCGACATGTGTGGGTAAGTTATTGTATTTTCTTTACTAAAAACTGAGCTTATCATGCAAAATCATGTCTTTTTATGCTCAATTTAAATCAAAGTTCATTGAGATGATATTTGTTTTTTTTTTTTTTTTCTATATTAAAATGTTCGGAAAGATATTTGAGGAGAAATATGTTTCACGCATTTTTCACGTAGTTTCGCGATTAATGATTTTTAATGCTCAATCTACCTCTAAATCAAAATTCAAAGCAATATGTGATTTTTTTTTCAACTTAATGTTTGTTGATGTTTAGGAAAGACATTTGAGAAGAAACAACAGGTACCTGATTAATAAAAATTGAGATATTATTCACTACATAAAACATTCATAATGATGATATTCAATGGAATTTGAGAATATCTGACAAATGAAGAAAATATGGAAATATATTGCAAATAACTTAATCTGATAAATAAAAAATGAGATATTATTCATAAAACTACGTAGATATGTAAAATTATGAATGTTGGTAGCCCCAAAATTGATAAACTTTTATCACATCAATACGTTTGATTCAAATCTGCATGCGAAGTGATGTTTTTGAATATCCATATTTTAAGCACCGATCAGTTTTTTTCTGCTTTTTTGCGTGGATTTTCGAATTTATGTGTTTTTTTTCGCTAAATGGTGCACTAGATGCGACATTATGCGCATTATTCATAAGGTAAAAAATCTAATGTCGCAAGTCATTGTTTTTGATTTTCAGCTGGAACGGTATAATATACGACAAATAAATGTGTGCCGCCAATGTCAGACACAGGAAGCTATTTTATCAAATACGTAACTACAAACATTGTAGCCATCGTGATTTATCTTGCAGATTATTAGTCCTAAACTTAAGAATAATAAAAAACAACCCTAAATGGTCATCCTATATCAACTCCAGCTGCCATATTTAATTTTGTGATGGTAATTTCCGGTTTCTGGCCAACATCCCAAGGTGGTCAAATACAATCCAATCTTAGTATTCTAAGAAACAGGATGATGCCCAGAGGCCAGAAATTATTCCCAATAGCAATTTCGAATTCCAAGATGACGACGCTGGTGTCAGGAATATAGCCTAAACTGGTATTTGGCCAATAATTTCAATACTTTCAAAAGTGGAACCCCTGTTACAGTTCACTAGTTTCTAGTTGCTTTTTTTTCTTACCAGCTTTGGGTCGTCACTTGGGTCTCCAGTAGAAAACTCAATCGGGCGAACTTTCAACCCACCTATACCGTTGGTCACTGAGCGAAATTCACAAAACGTATACTATGGAGCGGAAATAAGTCAAAAGGACTCACAATTGATTTAACAAAGAACAGCTTGAAAATTACGAGACCATACAATTTTTTTATTAAAATTGCCTTAAGCGGGAAGGAAGAGTTAGTAAGAATTTAATTCACTTGCGTATATCTTTTCACGTTTAAACGCCCGTCGGGCACTCCGTTGGCAGGGGGGAGGAGGGGGTAGATGCTGGTTGGGTGGCTGCTTTGCTGCCTTAGAGATGCGGTGGTTTCGCTGGCCGGATCCGGTCTTCTGGCCAGCTATGCGTTGTAGTATCGGACAAGGCGGCCTCGGTCACAAGGGTATCACCGGCTTGTTGGTGGACAATGGACAATCTGCTGGTGGGTAACCCGGAGGGTGTCACTGTTGCACTATGGATGATTCAACTGGCTTTCAACGCCACGCCAAAACTAGCGTACAAAATGGCCTGCCAATTTGGCCACAAAGGGTCTCACTTAGGGCGTTATTCCGCCAAAACTTCGAAACTGGATCTTCAACGCGTGACTTTACTTCTCCAGGTTATAATGAAGGTTATAATTCTGCATATTTGCTATCCGACCTTTTAATTTACAATCAGTCCGCTTTCCATCGTAGACCCTCCCTGCCGCGTAGCGCACCGCCCCCTTGTTTGTAACCGACGACTCGAAACGTCTAAAAACTTATCGTTTAGTTTGGCCAGGGTTTTATTTATCATTATTTAATTTTTTTAGAACAATTTAATAATTTGAACTAATCTACAACTGGTTTTCACTTAAATTTAAATTTCATATACATGCAAAATACAACAAAATTGTTTAAATAAATAATTAATATGAACTAACAATCAAAATAATTTATTTATAACAAATAAGCAAAATGGCACCAATCGAGGTTATTAAACGAAAACTAAACAAAACTCATACATAACAATGTAGTATGTATATGCGTAATTTTTGCATAGACATTTTTGACACATGTAAACATTATACGTATAAACAAACAACAGGCATCGAAAAAACAATTGTGAACCTGGCACTGCGGTTTGCTAACACTAAAAAAAATACAAAATAAATAGGAGTCAAGATCAAGCTGGCTCAGTGACCAAAGGATCATTTTACTGTGACCGTCAAAGAGTTTGGTCACACTCCAGACTTCATTTTGAAGGCGACTTGCAGTTTCTGTAGAGCAGCCTTAATCGCAAAATAAAATTGTATACCAGTGTTTCTGAAGTGAATTGTGCTAATGCGGCAGAGAAATATAAAAAAAAAATTAAATTTAAATTTTGAATCTATCCCGAGCATCTCCGGGAACGTTCAACTATTTATTGATTTTGATATGATTGATTATATTCAATGAATCGGTTTCGAACTACCGCGAGTGTATTAGAAGTAATTGATTGTTCGGAAAATTTAAACAGTTTACATCGCTTGCCTTTTTTTATTTTAGGATAATTGAAAAGTGTGTATCAATATCACAAAGTTGCATGTTTTTGAGTTCAGGAACAAGGAGAATAAATATAATTTTCATTTTTTATTCTTTCTTCAGTTAATCAGGGTGTACAATTTTTTTTGAAACGGCACAGAAATTTTATAGTTTTATATTCAATTTTTAAATAAATTTGAAATTTTGAAGCTAAGAAAATCTTCACAAATTCGATCTTAACCGTTTTGTCTGCAAAGCCTACAACTATTCACTGGGCTTGCGTGTTTGGAGTGTATAACTGCATAAATCTAGTTTATATATAAAAAATCCGCTTTGTTTAAATCGTGTAGGTCATTCGCATATCCAGGTGCGACAGCCGAAGCGGTGAGGTGTCTCTAATTATTAATACAGCGCTATTTCGAACGTATTCACACCAAGCCGCTGTGCAATGTCCGGGACAGTGCCGTGTTGTCGCCGTGCGAATGAAAAAATATCGTTGCCGACGATATTTTCTGCTTCCCGGAGAGTGCATGGCAGCAACTTGCGATGATGTGACTATGTGGCAGTGAAATATTTTCGTTTTTTTTTGCATTCGCGCCACAGCTTGGACACTGCCCGAAAGCAGTGAGAACAGCGCTTAACTCTGTTATTGTAATTCGCATATAACTTTATATAAACAACCCATCGGTGAATAGGTATGACAAGAGTGAATAGATAAAGGGGACTGAAGCAAGAAAATCCATACGGACCGTCAAACGCTGACGGTACACGAGCAAAGTAAATAAACTTTACTACCACGCTAGACTTGTTAGCAAGGGTATTGTAATCACTAAAAAAAAGTTTATAATAATTTGAGTTTTTATTCTTTTAACAATTTTGATCATTCTATCATTTAAAAAAGCGTACAATAGATTGAATTGAATTTTATTCTGTTTGTTCATTTAATTAAATCATTTCCTGGTAACAACAGGATATGTGTATGAACGCAGCGTTCCAATTGTGTAGACTTGCTTGCCCGATCGATGTCGCAATCGCTGAATTTTTCGTATCAGTCTAGGAAGTGAAATTAAGGAAAAAAATAAACAATTGTTCTCATTACGGAAACTTTGAAATTTTACCAAGGTTCTCCCGCTGGAGCAATTTTACCTATCCCTTTCAATATTTCTGAGCCTTCCAGTTGATCATTGGATCATGTTGTAATAGTTGTTCCTAGAGTTTCCACGAAACTGCTTGGAGGCAACAGTTCGGCAGCAGTCCCAGCAGCAGTAGTAATAGTCCCAGCAGCAACAGTGGTCCCAACAGCAGCAGTAGTCCAGCAACAGCAGTTTCTGGATTAGGATTTACTCTGGTCAAATTAAAAAAAACACACACACAAAGTAAGACAAACCTTCTTCATGTTCTCGTGCTGGTATGTTCCACTCAAGTTCGGCATTGGAAGCTTCAAGCGCACCTGGTATAGACCTCAGCTTCCTGTGACTACGGCCGCGTACAGATTCCGCTCGTAATTAACATGAAGCTACTCGAAATGACAAAAAAAAAATACATTTTATTCATCACTTGCAATTATTTTCTTGTTTACTTACATTGCAAAGTCGGGTGTCTCCGATAGTAAAATAGTCTGCTGGAAGATAGTAAAAGTCAATGCACAGCTTTGCAAGAATCCGTGTGATTCCTTGGAAACTGCAGCGTATCGCCAAAGTGTTTATCTCCAAACGAAGTGCATTGTGAAGAAGTGACCACTGTATCGTCGGATAACGACACAACTCAAAATTTTGAATATTTATTGTCGTAAACTATCATCTCACAAAGCATCTAGCAAAGCTGTGTCCATTTTGTTCCACTAACCAGTACAGAAGCTTATGGGACCACATTTACCATGTTTTTCCCGAAACAAGTAGGTTGGCTGATCGTACTCACCTGTCTCATTGTTTTTCATTGGACCCTAGGAATGAATGCAAGATTTTTCTAAAACTGCAATACTTTTCAACTAAAATCGTGCGCCCTTAGGGTCAGTTTTATTGATGATAGGGAATTATTTTCGTTAAGAGAAAGTCACACAAAGGTATAATAGAATTTAGAGTAAAGGAAAGGTAAGTGATGATGGAGCCTGAGAATAAACCCATGTTAAATTCTTATTGATATCGACTGACAAAGCAGACTCTGTAACCTTGCGGCCACGCAGCTTCCGTCTTAAAAGGTTATGCACTTGTGCTCGCGATAAAAAAATTATTTTTGTTGGTGTAGACAAACGAAATATTTTTGAAAAGTTAATGCACATTTATTCACGCATATCATGTGAAATTTAAAAAAAAAAAAAAAACACTACAGTCATTGTACCAAAACATAATTTTTCCAACGTCTCTCGCGGTGAGCATGTTACAGAAAGAACTTCTTATCAGAAACACAAAAACAAAACATAAAACAAAAAAAAACGAACAAATCCTGTAAGTTGTACCTTTGCGCTGCACATGAATGGTGGATTTTGCATGCTTTTTTTCAGAAATGGTGATCGTTTTACTAAAAGTTTCGTTATTTAAGTGAAAATTTTCGGTAGGAAAAAAATGTAGCTTTAAATTGAAATTCCTTCATTCCCGAGCATGCTATTATTGTTATGAACAAGCCTGTCTAAAATTCAGGCTGATCGAGTTAATGGTTCTTGACGCGCTTGCTATAGCTGTCAAAGTGTATCTACTGCTCAGACGTTTATGATTTTTTGAGAAAAGATACTTTAGTCGAAAAAATGCTAATATTTTTATTGCTTTATCTAAAGGTACATATTAGGGTGGGGAAAAATGATCGATCTTCCAGAACCAAGTTTGTTTGGTTTCTTTTGGGGCTCCAAACAACCCTAAACTTACATGTAGTCGATTGGTTTTGTCTCCGCTTGGCGCATTGCATTTCAAATTTGTATGAAAAGTTGTATGGAAAACCCAACTTTTTTGCATTTACCTTTCTAGAGAGCTCAATAATACTCTAATAATGCACTACATTATGTTAAAGTATAGTATTTTAGATGTCTAACAACTTTGCGAAAGACACTGAAGAGCTAGGATGTCTCTAAAAAGAGCTATAGCTGTTCAAAGTTGAATATGGCGATTTAAATGCAGAAAATCTTGTTTTCTGCCAACATTACCAATGTACCGGCGTCAGTAGGATTCCCATCAGAAGTAGCCTATCGTCACGAGTTTGTACACTTAGCTGGATCCAGCAAACAAATTTAGGTCAATATTCTAGGCGTAGAAAGAATCTACAACGTGTTTCAAAGGTAACTTCTGATGGAAATCTGACTGACGCCGGTACACTGGCAGTGTTGGCAGAAAACATGGTTTGCAACATAAATTTCTACATACTCAACTTTGAACAGCTCTAGATTTTTTATTTGGGACAACCTAGCTCTTTAGTGTCTTCGGCCAAGTTGTTAGGCATCAAAAAACCTACCATTTGAAGTTATGAAACCTATCGTTTGAGCCATTTTGAGCTCTTTAGATTGGAAAATGCATAAAAGTTGGTTTTTCCATACAAATCTCCATATAAATTTGAAATGCAATGCGCCAAGCAGAGACAAAACCAATCGACTTCCGATAAATTTAGGACTGTTTGGGGCCCCAAATAGAACAAAACAAACTTGGTTCTGGCTTTCTGCTATCAAGTTTCGTTTTTTCCATATATCGATTCCCCACCCTAGTACATATCCTTCCATAAAATACAATAAGAAGTATTTCGATTGTTTCAAATAACACAAGTGTATAAATACCGATGAATTTAGTATTGTTAAAAGCCATATGGTGAGCGCATACTTTACTTTCACTGATAAGTGGCTGTATCTGTTTTGAAAATGCAAAAAGCGATAATTCACATAATTATTTTATATAATTTAATTATTATATTTGCCCAGTGGAAGTTACTTCGATGTACCCAAACATTGAGCAATTTCGGATAGGTATTATGTAACATTGGTTTACCAACAACAAAAAGTACAAAGAGTAAAAAGTTTTGAAGCACTGTTTTCAGACACTCTGTCTTTTGAGAAATTTCAAATTAATTTTGAAACGATGTAAAACGAGCTTACCATTGCACAGTGGTTCAATAAGGCAAAAAGTGGAACTTAATTCCATAGCGCCTTTCATCTTCATCCTAGCTTAAAAGTGTCTTCGGAACAATTATTTGTATGAATGACCCGCATAATCGCAAACTGTCAAAAAGAATGAAAAAGTTACTACACTAAAAATAAAAAAAATTAACTTTTTTGTGTTAAGAGATAAAGGAATAGCTTATTCAGAAAAGTTGTAGAAAATTCAAGAATATGAAACTTTGTTGAACAAATGAAAAACCTATCTTTTTTCGGTACAAAGTTATAAAGTGTATTACATGGAACTTACTTAAAACTTATTTTTTTGTACTTAACTTTTGTTAGTTGCATTTTACACGAAAGTGTTGTTCATAGGAATTGTTAGGGCACATATAACACACATTTTTGTCAAAGACCGTATATCTCCAGGACTTTTCCTTATAAAGTTATATCATAATTTACCTTATTTATTCGATAATTTCAACAACGTATAGGTTAAAAAGGGGCAAGTGGAATCATGATGTCAATACTTTTCCTTAAAGTTAAGCAGAAGTACTATAAGATCCTTTAGGTTCCATTTGTCCCAATTCACCTATATAAGAGTACGGCTTAACACAAGAAATACTAACTTTCTTGTGTTAAGAGAAAGAGGAATGATTTATTCGGCAAAGTTTTATAACGTGAAAAAATATCAAACTTTGCTGAACAAATGAAAAGCCTATCTTCATTAGGTACAGAGTTACAAAGTATATTCTATAAAAGTTACTTAAAAGTAATTTTTTTGCACTTAACCTTTATTAGTTACATTTTACAAGAAAACGTAATTCTAGAGAAGCATTTGGACATACAAAACACACGTTTTTGTTGAAGGCCACACATCTCCAGAACTTATCCTTACAAAGTTGTAGCACATTTCAGCATATATTTTCGATAACTTTAACAACGTATAGAATAAAGATCAATCCACCTAAGGTTGGGACGGATGGAACTAATAACAGTTTTGAGCACTCGAGCTAAACTTCGAAAAAAAGTATTGACATCATGATTCTGATTGCCCCTTTTTACTTTATATGTCTTAAAGATATCGAAAAAATAAGCTAAAACATACTATAACTTTGCAAGGAAAAGTCCTGGAGATGTGTGGCCTTCAGGTGTGTTTTGTATGTCCAAATGCTTCTCTAGAATAACGTTTTCTTGTAAAATGTAACTAACAAAAGTTAAGTGCAAAAAATTAACTTTTAAGTAACTTTTACAGAAAATACTCTGTAACTTTGTACTGAAAAAAGATAGGATTTTTATTTGTTCATCAAAGTTTCATATTTTTGAAATTTCTACAATTTTGCTGAATAAACTATTCTTCTATCTCTTAAAACAAAAAAGTTAATTTTTTTTATTTTTAGTATAGTAAACTTTTCATTTTTTTCGACAATTTGCGATTATGCGGGTCATTTATGCAAACAATTGTTCCGAAGACACTTTCAAGACAGGATGAAGGTGAAAGGCGCTATGGAATTAAGTTCCACTTTTTGCCTTATTGGACCATTGTGCATTGGGGTCAGTTCCAACAAAATACTCTCAATCAGAACTTGGACATGCAAAACGTATTGAAAACAATACTGATTACGAATTTCTTCAAGTTTAAAAATTGTTTTCTGCAAACTATTAGAATTTTTTTGAATGAAAACATTCCATCACATGGCGAATTCCTGATTTTCACGTGGAATTGTTCGCTTTCCATGAATGTAACTGATTGAACTGAACTCTATCATTTTTAATGGTAAAATCGTGTGTGATACTTCAATAAACAGTGTGGCCACCCGCTGTTTATTGAAGTATTATATACGATTTTACAATTAATAATGATAGAATTCAGTTTTCTTCACAACTCTGTTAGTTAAGGGGTTATACACCTTTTTGGTTTGCTAAAAACCGAAAAAAATTTTATTGCATTATCTTCAAATACAACATCTTGCGAACATTTTCACGAATTTTTATAAAGATCTGAGCAATAGGAAGAAAGTTAGAGCGATTCGCAGCGCGCCTCGCCACGGCCGCATAAGCTGAACTTGTAACTTTATACGCGTTTTTATCTCGGAATGATGTTTCTCAAAAAATGACTTCACCGTGATCCTGATTGCGGGAAAACTACTGAACCGATTTCCTTCATTTTTTTTTAATTTTCGTTATTGAATTTGCCGGTCCTTGAACGATCGCTTTTTGAAACAAACAGTTACATTTTCTGCAAAAAAAAAATTAATGCGCTCAAAACGTGCATTTTTTGGGATAAACGTTACCGTTTGCACTGAAGACAAAATACTCATAAAAGCGATCAGTCAAGGACCCGGCACACTTCTAAACTAATGAAATAATATGAGTTTTTTAATTTCAGTTGACCCGCTGAGTCTCTATCAGGATCACCGCAAGCCTCTGCAAAAAAATATTGTTTCGGGGAAACGGCCATTACTCCAGTAATAATTAGTATATCTCAAAATCAAACGTATTTTTTTGTTGTTGATAAACTGTACTTTCAGAAAAATACCACCTTGATACAATGAAAATGGTGCTATGCACTTGAAAATAAATTCAAACTTCCCTCATTTTTCTCGACCAAAAAGGTATATAACCCCTTAAGGCATTTTTAACATTTGCGAAATTGTGAAGGGTATGGGACTACTTCAGCAGCGGTTTTCTTTGTTTTGTTTTTATATAGCATTCTAATTCAAAACCTGCCGTAGAGCATCTATCGATGTGACGCAATTCCTTTATTCTATTTCGTGTTCATCATTTTTACTGGGTTCTATTTACATATTTTGATGTGCGTAAAAGGATAATCATACGTCGAAATGACTCCCGACTTTCAAATAATAGAAAATGTATGTGGGCAATATTACAGAAAGCGAGCAGTCAAAATGACGCAGACTATCTTCCTAGGACGCAACTTTGAATGACTATTTGCAAGTAATTATTTTTCTAACATTCATACTTTGCAACAAAGAAACGGGCAACCGATTGAATCGACCATATTTATATACTAAATAGAGTGCTCTATTAGTGATTAAAAATATTTTAACAGGCAACACGGTTTATTTGATTGAGTGTCTTCGGCAAAGTTATAGTTAATTATGTTGTCCTTCGAAAAAAATAACTGTGAAAAAAAAATTTACAAGATAAATTGTTTTTTTTTTCAAAACAGTAGAATTTTTTTTTCTTGAATTTCTCCATGATCGGACAGTCCGCAATATTTAGGAAATCTTTTTAATTATTTATAAAAAAATCAGATTATTTATGAAATGAGTTGTTTTACATAATTAATTTTTGATTGTTCTTTTAATATTTAAAACAAAAAAATTTTTCCAGAGTATATATTTTTGGAAAGACAAAACTATTATCAACAACTTTACCGAAGACGTCACACCGATCTAACAAACCGTTTCATCTCTAAAATATTTATAATCATCAATGCCTTTTCAATATAACATTTTTCAATAGCTTTTCAAAAAAGAGTCGTGTTTCAAAAAATTGAATCAGTAGCACAAAATTACGTCTTTTGCCCATAGAAACGTCTATGCAAAGATTGAAACTTCCAGAAGAGTTTTCTACGCTTGCACAAAAGAGTTTCCTAAACACTTCCGTTTTTGTTTTCAAAAAACAACAAACATTTGATTTTTTTTTGAAAAATTGTTACTGTTATGTAATAACCCTAAAAAACGAAATTGAGTCGCTTGTCGTGCGAGGGAAACGTAGCTTCCAAAAAACGCGTAAGTTTCAAAATCCGCGAGAAAATACCGAGTAAATTCTGAAATCCACGTGAAAAAATTTTACTTGTTTAAATTTTTTCAATCATGTTTAAAAATTACAGCGCAGTGGAATTTATATTAGCGTTATTTGGAAAAACGACGTAAAGAAAATCGTGTAAAAAACAGCCTACTATAGTCTGTTACCGTTACTGTTACTTATTGTAACAATTTAACGCGAAGACGAAAAATCGTGCAAAAATAACCGCGTTATTCGAGAAACGACGTAAAAAAGTCGCGTTATTTGGAAAATCGTCGTAAAAAAAACGTGTAAAATAAAACCGCGTATAAAAAAAAACCGTTTAAAACAAAACCGTGTAAAAAAAGGCTTCACTGTATTCAGAAGAGAAGATTTCCCATTTCTTACCGGCCCGTATCCGCCGTGTAAAAAGCGATTTTGCTGATTAAAAAAATGGAATTAATCGGATTAGCACACTGAAAGTAATTTTAAATGTTCCTTATTTTAAGCTAATCTAATATTTTTGGAAAATTTAAAATGGCGAAAAACATTATAGTAAATTCTGGAGCTAAATTTAGTGGAAAAGATGAACAAAACATATATTTTTCCCATAAACTTGGCTACAGTTTAAAAAAGCTAATCGATTAAAGCTGATCAAACATATCTGTTCTTCTTTTATTTATTTGGATCAGCATTAACACAGGCTTTTTGTTCAAAATAAATTGTGTTCTTATTCGGGTCTTGTGAATTTTTTTCAATATTGATTATATTGTAGATAAAAAGACAAAATATGTAAAATTAATTTTAGAAACTATGCGCTAATAAGCAAGCAAGTCTGTTGACAATTCCCGTTTTCTCAACCGCTATTGTGTATAACTAATAGTGAAAACCTTGAAACACTCGATACTCGCTAGATCAGTTCAACAATAAAAAATAATCAAGTTCTAAACCGTCTCTCGTAACCACGTTTATGAGATGCGGCAAAGTCAATGGTACGGAAGCACGCCTCTCGCTTGGAAACTTCTGTGTACAAATATGCACTGCTGTTGGGGTAGAAGTTTTCAATATTACAGAAAACAAATTTGATTTACACAAAAAACTGGACCAAAAAATTTCCAGTTTAGTCGATCAAGTCTATGTTTCGTGAAGCTTTGATGATTAAGGGCATTCCTTTTGAGAATCATGAATCATCATTTTATTCTACAACGAAGTTTTGCTAAATTACAACGATTTATGCAAGTCTTCATTTCTTACAAAGTGCACTGGTTGTAGTACATGCGCTCTTTAATATTTCAAAGCGAATTCATTTTTGTTTTTATTTTACAGCAAATTATAAATTTCGCAACATGTAAATACATATATTTATTTTTCCAGCTGAATGTTATGTGTTTACAAAAACGCATTTGCCATTGATTTATAATCAATGTTTGGAAACGAAATTTAACAAAAGTTCCCTTAACAGTGGCAAAGAAACAATGTGTCAGTCTAGTTTTGGCAAAAAAAGATACCTAAAGAAGTGCAGTAAAATTTCACAACAAAACATATTTTGCATTGTTTCAATTCGATCAACCCGTTTCTAGCATGCATAGAAGACTTTATAATTTATTTTTACTATACGCTTGCAAATTGACAATTTTCGTCCTACACATTGAACAATTAAAAGCATTTTTAATTGACTCCACAAGCGGTTAAAAAAAAAACGGCCGGATATTATCGTTGTGGTTCGAACTGTTTTTTTTTGTTTTTTTTTTCTGAAACACTGACCTGGCAAGTGCAATTGCACTTATTAAAGATGCAGAAGAATAAACACCAACACCAAACACCAAAACAACACACTTGCTGGTTACCAACCAGCATTCGTTTTTCATCTAGCGCGGAACAATTCCGTTTTAAATTAGCTAGATTTTCCACTTCACTTAAGAATGACATCCACCGCACTTAACTTTCTTGGGCTTTACGTTTTTATTCACATGAAAATAATAAATTTTACACTGTTGCACTGCCCATTCCAGTAAACATATCACCGAAAACAACACCCACCATTAATCAGAAGCCGGATAAACACTTTCGACACTTTTTAACCCGCCGCAACAGTATTTTCTTACTTTAAACACGCGAATTTTTAACGCGACACGAAATAATTAAACTTCAATCACAACTCGATTGAAAATAAAACAATGTTTGCGCTACGTTTGCTTTCGATGAGAATAAACAAGAGTTCAATACACACACCAATACAAAAAATCGTGCATCTGTTTGCGCAACGTTTCCTTTCGGTGAGAATATGGTCTGCGCCAAAGCGAGAAAGACATAAAAAACCGAAAGAAAGAGCGTTGAACACACAATTCGAGCGAATTTCGTTCCACCCGCATGAATTTTGAGAGAAACGGGTCCGATCGTCCGATTCGAGTCCGAGGGAATTCTGACTGGGATAATAAAAAAACACGAGCAAAATACTAATACTTATCGTGCGTCTGTTCTCTGAACTATGGTGTTACTCGAGGATCGTCGCATGGGTGCGACACAATCTTCCTGCACACGCGCTCTTCTTGCTACCTAAGTTCACATTTCACTCACACAAACCCACGGCAAGCGCTCGCGAGAAACGCGTTCCGCCACCGAGAACATGAGGTTTTTAGCAATGGCTTCACTTTCACCGGCAATACGAAACAGCCTAATTTCGTATAACCTTTTTCTCCACCCCTTACAATTAATAAAATCGTGATTACACCACCGAAACACTAAGAAAGATGCGATTATGACACTTTTCGCAACAAGAACTCAATTGATCGGCGCGTACAAGAACTTAATTGATCGGCGCGGAGCATTCGGAAAAAAACGAACCGCACAGGTCGAGCGCTCGCACCCTGCTCAGCAACTACATGCACAATTGATACAAACTGTATTTATATCAATCTGTTTTCTAACCGTCTGGTCTGTTTCATCCTTCAAAATTTCAAGCACATTTGTCAAACTTTAATCAAATTTCAAATGTGAGGCGATGCCTTACTGCCGGTACCCGCATAACTGTCCCATACTGATTTTGGTCACTTTTGAGTTATCATCGGGAATCGACATCATATTTTCTGGAAAAATATTAAAATTGATACTTTTGTATGGAAAAACATGGAAAAAATACCAAGTTGTTTTTGTCCCATGTTGAAAGTACCCGCATTACAGTCCCACTGCATAGTGGTACAAACTGCAAACATATAATTTTGCTCCAGATTAGTGTATATCGAATTATTTTAGGCATATAGAAGTATGTCATTTAATTAACTAGACTAATGTTATTTTTCTGTAGTACATGCTACGTTGCCTATGATAGAGCCGGTTGCTGGTTGAATTTATATGTGATGGGACAAAATATGCGAGTACTTTTGTAATATACCCGCATATTTTGTCCCATTTTGGCTTTTTTTCAAGTTATATAACGTAAAACCAATTCCATCCATGGTTTTTTGTTCTCAACGATAAACATGTGCTGCCATGAAACTGTCATGGTCATTGGTTCTAGATGTAATTGCTGGAAATCAGAAAATTCACGGATAATATTGAATCGCCGTTTTCTTAACATGTTGTTTTTCATTATGGGACAGTTATCCGGGTACCGGCAGCTTATGGCAACACCAGCCGAGGAATGGATTAAGTCGGATTGGATGTTATTCGCTTTTTATCTAAAATTAGTTTCAATACTTTACTATTAGTTTAGAAGATGAATCTAAATTATACTACACTTGGGTTGAAACTAACTCAACTAAACTGCACTTCGATTGATGATAAATTAAATATGCACCTACTTTTTGTCCATATTACATGGTTTTGGTGGTGGTTTTTTTATTCTCCGGGTGTGTACTCCTTGATATTCCCTCGATGATTTTGAACACTATCACCCGCGGGATCTATATGTACAACTGAGGTTCTGCGTTGCCGTTGTTGTTGTTGCTGGCGGTGTGGGTTTGCTGCTCTGTGCTGTGTCTAATCGTGTTAGTGTCTAACCTAATTTATAAAGGGTAATCGCTCCTTTATTAATTTCAACATCTATACTTATCTCATCACTCTTATTTGTTTATTTTACGAATTTCCTTAAATTTTCAAGGTAAATATTTTCTCAATTCGAATTAGTCGAATAGTCGAAAATTTTACTTAGAGAATAGAGTAAATTGAACAAATAAGATTGATGAAATAAATATAGCGATTACTCAAATTGTTATCCAACGCATACAGAAAACTTTAAGAATAACAAATTTTCATTATATTTTAGGCCCACCAGTGATTGAACCTTTCTCATTTCCAAAAAATATTAAAGTTGGTGGTCGAGCTCAGTTAACTTGTTCGGTGTCATCAGGAGACATGCCAGTATATTTCAGTTGGAAAAAAGATGGTACCTCTATCCCGCGAGATCTTCACGTAGTGGAAAAAAAAGAAGAATTTTTTACATTACTCGTTCTGAAAAACATTACATCAAAGCATAGTGGAAAATATACATGCCTTGCATTGAATGCAGCTGCAGAGGTTAATCACACTGCCGAACTACTTGTTCAGGTGCCTCCGACTTGGAAACAGGAACCTTCCGACTTGGCAGTTGTTTTAGGCAGTACAATTACTGTAATATGCAAGGCTGATGGTTTTCCACAACCAAAAATAACATGGTATAGAAGCCAGAGCATACTACCTAACAATTTTCAATCATTTTCATTCAACAATGAGACGCTCAAGGTAAACTATGCCACGTCTTCTGATGCAGGTGAGTGAATTAAAATAGTAGAATACATACTATTAGCTTTAACCAAGTTTTATAGGTTACTACATGTGTGAAGCTTACAACGGAATTGGTAATAAATTGTCCAAAATTATTAAAATTGATGTGAACGTAGCTGTTCATTTCGATAGCCCGGTAAAGAATATATCCGCACGTCGGAACGACGCGGTAATGTTGGAATGCTTAGCTCTGGGTGATGATCCAATAAAAATTGTTTGGACCCATAAAAAGTCGAAAATAGATTTTAACAACTACCGGTAGGTACAAATTTTTGTGTGCTTTGCACATTGCATGTATTGCGTATATGATCATTGAATAGCTAGGTCCGGTTTTAGGTACAATTTAGTCGAGATAAAAGTTGACAATGGAATGCGATCTCAACTGTCTATCAGCCACACAGAGCGATTCGATTCCGGAAAGTATGTCTGTTCAGCGGAAAACTCATACGGAACAAGTGAACAAATAACTTACCTAGCAGTACAAGAAAGACCAGATGCTCCATCTGAACTAGAGGTTTTAGAAGTGGACAGTCGTAAAATAAAGCTATCGTGGAAAAGGCCATATGACGGAATGTCTCCTGTACTTAGCTATCTTGTACAATATCAACCGCTAAGACTTGCTTCAGATTATATTGGAGAAAATATAGATTTGACATGGGAAAATCCATTTGTAACCAACTTAACACTGTCCACGCTAAAAGAAGAAAATAGGTAAATTAAAAAAAAATGGTTTATTTAAGGTGATAGTGTGTAGAAGCCACCACGTGGTCGACTACGAATTTTCAGCGTCACTAGACTCGGGAATAGTTAACCCTTTCCCGCTCATGGTGTTTCTAGAGCACCAAGAATTCTAATCATCATATTTTGACATAAAATAGTTTGTTGTGCTTACGATTGTTCCTTAAACTTTTATATGCTGCCTCATAGCTGGGCATTTTCTTCAAAATACTACAGTTGACAGTAATTTTAGTTAGTCTACAAAGTGTTCAGCTTAAATTTTCTCGTGAAGCTATAAATTTTAATGATAAACTTTGTGAGCGGGAGAGGGGTAATGCGTTATCTATGAAAACACTATTATATGTTTACATCACCATAACAAACATGATAATATGTTTTCACAAGTGATGCACCAACTTTTACCGAGTGGTAAGCATTTGAAAATTCGAAGTTGACCACGTGGTGGCTTAAAGTCGGCCATTTATTGCTTCGACGCACTTCCACCTTAACATCAGCTCTTATTATAATAATAGTTAGTCTAGCTGTGTTAGGTGTTTTCGATGAAAAAAAATTGAAAGTTTGTACAATCATCCCAGTATTCTGGGTCAACCAGTATTCTGGGCCAGTCTATTCTTTGTATTGGTTTCTAGCGTATGTCAGTAACTTTTAATAGTCAAATCGAAGTTTAATTACGTGAACAACATTGCTCTGCGAAACCCCTGCTCTCATGAGCGTAACTCTCAAATTTTCCAATAAATGTTGGTAAACTTCTTTCAGCTGATAACTTGTTGTTGTTTTTGCGCAGTCACAAAAAGTAGGTCGAGTAAAAGAGCATCCGTTGAAAACATCGTTTAATTCAACAAAATGAATGCGACTACAAACAATTGGTATGTATTCATCGAATTACGAAATAACCGCTCTGAATCTCGCATTTTTACAATTCTGATACCTTTGAAACATTGGCCCATAATGCTGGTCACAAATTTCACTTTTCCAGTTGGGCCACCCAATATACACTTTGTATTGATTCCTAACGTATGACCATAGCCGGATTAAGGAGGAGAGGGCACGGAGGCCATAACCTAATAATATCTAAACATATGAAAATACAGTCCTGCAATATAGGCTCAGAAATTACTAAACCGATCAGCATGAAATTTTGTAAATAAAGGTTTTAGGGTCGGGTTCCTAAGATAGTTCGAGACCCCTCACTATTTTGGAAGGAAGGAATATCATACAAATAAAATAAAAATTCCTGCACATGAAAAAGATCTGCACATTTTCAATGCTTGTTTAAAATTGAAGGTAAAGCTAGAAAATAAACAAAAATATTTCAGTACTTATTTTTTAGATGCGGGTATTGAATAGAAGAGCTACTTAGCACAGAAAAAAATTAGTTGCAGCCGCAACTTTATTTTCTGTAAACAGAATTGCTTAAGGGGGCGATCTTACCTCGCTTACCCCTAAGTAAATGGTGCCAAATTTGGCATGTAACAGTTTTTTAAGCCTAGAAATATTTCCATGGTAGTTCGACACCCTCCGTCTTCTGTAAGGGAGAGGTTCCATACAAATCAAACAGAAATTTCGTACAACTCGAGAACCAAACAAGCAAATACAACCAAATTTGGTATGTGAATGTTGTTAATAGTAACAAATATGTTCATAGTAATTCGACACCCCTTCCTTTTTCGTAAGATTTTTAAACCAAAAAATATTTCCATGGGGGTTTGATACCCTTCCCTCTTTTGGAGGGAAGGTGTCCCATATAAATAAAACACAAACTTTGCACAACTCCAGAACCAGCCAAGTAAAAGCAACCAAGTTTGACATGTGGATGTTTTTGGTGGTAACAAATATGTCCATTAGGGTGCCAATCATCGTATGGAAAAAAATTGACCAGAAAATTACAAAAAAAAACTCTATACAAAATGTTCACCTGCTCGAGAAAACACCCTGTGCAAAATTTCAGCTCAATCGGACTTAAAATGGAGTGGCGCAAAGTGATTGAAGTTTTTGAAAATTGAAAAATCACCCAAGGAGTACGTGAAATTTCGGTTTTCGAGTTTTTTTTTTGATGCCAAATGACTTAAAAACGCATGAAACGTCGAGAATTGGTTTCATCTGAAAATTTTTTTTTTTTGCAAAAATCGACTCTCTGGGACTGGTCGTTTTATTGATTGTGGAAGGCGGAGTTTAAAACATTTAGAATTTATTTAATGAAATTGATCGCCAGTCTCTCGAAATAGCCTGTATAATGATATACACTAGAACCAGCATCGAATACATTGTATTTCATTAGGGTGTACTATGGTCGGAATCGTGAAATTTCACGACAAAAATCTGTAATTCGGAAACCATAGATGCTAGTAAGTTCTTGTCTTCTAGAAAGTTTCTCTACTAAGAGAAATCTATCTTTTGGTATGAATGGTTACTAGGGTGGTCCTATTGTACTCAAAATAAAAATTGTAACTTTTTTATCTTACGACATAGAGCATATTGTTTTCTACAAAATTATAGATAAATTAATTTCATGAAACTTTGTTAAAAAAACTATTTCTCTATCTTGTTTTTTCACTGTTCTATGGCAATTTTTCTAAATTCATTTTGTGTCCTCTAGGCTTAAAACGCATTTAAAAACTAGAAGTTTTTACACAAAAATTTTCCAATCCACCATTCAAAACCATCTAGTCATTCCAACTTAATTTTTATTCGGAAAATTCGTTCGAGTGACTTTTGGGGCATGAAAAAGCGCTTATTTTGATTCAAATAAATAGTTTCCAGTGCTTGTTGAAAATAAATTATCGTTGTTTTTAAATTAAAAATGACATTTTAATAGGGTTCTCTATATATTCGAATGTTTACAAAGTTAAATTGTTTTTTATTATTCCAAAAACTCTTTCCACTCAATCGTAGACCTTTGAATATCTGTTCTTTTTTTGTCAGATCTAGCTGCAAGAATTGGATCTGACGAATCCATAGCACGATAAGAAACATCCGTAAAATTAGCAGCTCTAGAAATTTTTCGGGCGTGAAATTGGCGATCGTTCCGATAGTACTTGTTTCTAGCTTCAGAGCCTTGTTCGCCCATAAATCCCGTTGAGAGGAGTAGACTTGCCACGATCCTTGTAGAATGAACAAAAATTTTGTGAAGTGTCGCAGGCATGGGATACCACCCGTATTGGTTCACGTACATATTGAATGTCACGTCACAAAGTTTATCGAAGTCCGCTATGTCTATCTGTGTAATTCATAATAGTAAAGTCACCAAGTAACGATTATACTGTTAGGTTATTATGGTAACCACAATGCTGTTATGTATTACCGTTATGTATCACATATATGTAGAACATACTTCCCGCGAGTATGCTTACAGTGATCCTTTGATATTTGAGTACCACACACTAATGGCAACGATTTCCTCCAACGTGTATGTGAATAAGTAGTAAAAACACTGCTGGAGATTGATATGCAATGCTACCGACATAAAAAAAAAACATGAACTTCACACGCTGTTACCAAATAACGCTATTTTCGAGTATATTTTATGCATTCACACGCTGTTACCAAATAACGCTATTTTCGAGTATATTTTATGCATTTATTTGGCTGATACAACAATATGACACCAACAACATTTCGAAACATAGATAATTTATTTTCAACAAGCACTGGAATCTATTTGTTAAATTCAAAATAAGCGCTTTTACATGCCCCAAAAGTCACTCGAACGAATTTTCCGAATAAAAATTAAGTTGGAATGACTAGATGGTTTTGAATGATGGATTAGCAAATTTTTGTGTAAAAACTTTTAGTTTTTAAATGCGTTTTAAGCCTAGAGGACACAAAAGTTGACAAATTCTACAACATGGATTTTGAAGGTGAAACTATGTACTTTCATCCTAAACGTGTTGTTGTTGCATATATGTGCAAACAAAGGAGTAGGGTGCCTCCAAAAAGTGTCATTTTAGAACGAAAAAACACGTGAAACTTTTTTCTCTGAATAGTTAGCAATTATCTATTGGTGTCAAAATATGCAGTTTTTCACGCCCTGAAAGTCACTCGAACACTACTTTGAAATCCGAATAAAACTGAAAAAACTAGAGCAACAATAGTGCTTTTTTTTTCGAACCACCCCAAATGAATTTAGAAAAATTGCCATAGAACAGTGAAAAAACAAGATAGAGAAATAGTTTTTTTTTAAAAAGTTTCATAAAATTAAATTATCTATAATTTTGTGGAAGACAATATTGCTCTATGTCGTAAGATAAAAAAGATAAAATTTTTACTTTGAGTACAATAGGACCACCCTAGTAACCATCCATACCAAAAGATAGATTTCTCTTAGTAGAGAAACTTTCTAGAAGACAAGAAATTACTAGCATCGATGGTTTCCGAATTACAGATTTTTGTCGTGAAATTTCACGATTCCGACCATAGTGGGGTGGTTCAATTATTCGACATAGGGTTTTTTTAAATGGGAGAATTTGTTAGTAGCTTAAGTATTTATGATAAATATTAGTAAATAATGAGTATGTGTGTCCAATCACAAATGGTGACTTCTCAACACTGTTAGAAATTTGTAATTTTAATTATCAGTATTTGATTGCTTTCGCAATTAGAATTTATCATTCGTAGGGATTTAAACCTACTTGTCAAAAAAGGGGAAGTAAACTTACAACTAACTTAATTGCTAACTTATTGGCTATAAAGAGAGCTTATCGTAGCAATTGAGGATTGCAACGATTTTTGTCGTTTGTTTATAATTTTATTCGACATAGCTTCTAACGTTTCAACACCAGTAAGTCTATGTAATTCGATTTTACCAAACCAAGGAGGACGCTTCAAAATCATTTTCAGAATTTTATTCTGAACCCTTTGGAGCGTTTTCTTCCTTGTTGAATAGCAACTTGACCAGATCGGTACAACCTAAAGCATTGCTGGTCTAAAACTTCGTTTGTAAATCAAAAGCTTGTTTTTTAAACAAAGTTTAGACTTCCTGTTAATGAAAGGTTATAAACATCTCGTTTATTTGATGCACTTGGCTTGTATACTCTCAATGTGCTCTTTGAAAATAAGTTTTTTAACGTAAATTAGTCCCAAGTACTCAACCTTGTCAGACCAACTTAAAATAACCCTATTCATCTTTTTTTTTCTTCATCTATAATTTATTTGACACGGCACAAATACAATTTAATGTTTAACGGCGCCAATTATATCTGGTAGCTTACTTCCTAAAGTATCTTAATAACTAAAAGCAAATTTTTTATCCTCGCTGCCGACTACGAGCTGAAACTAAATCTAACTTAAAGCTAGAATGTTTTGCATTAAAAGCACTGATTTGTTGTTTGATGGTTTTCCATCGCCATAGGTAAGCAGCATATTGAATATGTTCCGCTGCTGGGCCAAGATATTACGGACTGGCATATTGGGTTGTCTCCCTCGGGACCTGAGAGTATCATGCGTGTCTAGTTGCTGTTTCCGGATCCGGGGTCTTAACGTGTTCTTGTCGTTTGGTTGGATGTAGGCGGAAGGGAATAGGATTAAACTGGGAAGTGGATGGATTTCAGGAAAACGTATATAAGGGACATGTAGGATAGGTCACGGCTCGCCAAGACATCACGAACAGGAACAGCCGGCTGCCTATTTTCGGCCTGCAGGGAAGCTATTAATTTAGACCTGGCATCACGGTGTACAGGGCATGACCAAACCACATGCTCTATGTCGTGATAACCCTCACCACAGGCACAGATACCACTTTCCCCGAGCCCAACACGACGGAGATGCGCGTCAAATCTATAGTAATTGGACATAAGCCGGGACATCACGCAAATGAAATCCCGACCTACATCCAACCCCTTGAACCACGGGTTCGTCGATACTTTGGGGATTATGGAATGTAACCACCTTCCCAATTCCCCTCTGGTCCAAGCATTTTGCCAACTGATGATCGTATTCTGACGTACAAGTGCGAAAAATTCATTAAAAGCAATTTGTCTTTCATAAATATCACCGTTTGTTGCGCCCACCTTAGCCAAAGAGTCCGCTTTCTCATTGCCCGGTATCGAGCAGTGAGAAGGGACCCACGCTAAGGTAATCTGAAACGATTTTTCGGATAAAGCACTCAGATGTTCCCGTATTTTCCCCAGGAAATACGGAGAGTGCTTAACATCTTTCATCGATCGAAGAGCCTCAATGGAACTGAGACTGTTCGTAAAGATGAAATAATGGTCCGTGGGCATTTTTTTCGATAATCCCTAGGGTGTACTTAATTGCAGCCAATTCTGCGACGTAAACAGAAGCAGGATTATCGAGCTTATGGGAGACGGTTAAATTGTTATTGGAAATACCGAAGCCATTGGACCCATCAAGAAGTGATCCGTCAGTGTAGAACATATTGTTGCAGTTGATGTTTCGATATTTATTGGAAAAAATTTTGGGGATCTGCTGCACGCGTAAATGATCCGGGATTCCACGAGTTTTTTCTATCATGGATGTATCGAAAAACACAGTAGAATCAGAAGTATTTGATAAGTCGACACGATTTGGAGTATTCGAAGAAGGGCTAATATTTTGGGACATGTGATTGAAATACAATGTCATAAAACGGGTTTGAGAATTAAGTTCGATTAACCTTTCAAAATTTTCAATCACGGGACGGTTCAAGACCTCACATTTGATAAGAATACGAGAAGACAGGCTCCAAAAGCGGGTTTTCAATGGTAGTACTCCAGCTAAGACCTCCAAACTCATCGTATGGTTCGATTGCATGCAACCTAAGGCGATACGCAAACAACGATATTGTATTCGCTCCAGTTTGATCAGATGTGTGTTTGCTGCGGAGCGGAAGCAGAAACACCCGTATTCAATAACAGACAATATCGTTGTTTGGTAAAGCCTTATAAGGTCTCCTGGATGGGCTCCCCACCATTGTCCGGTTATTGTACGAAGAAAATTCACTCTTTGTTGACATTTTTTCATCAGATACCTCACGTGACAACCCCAGGTGCCTTTAGAGTCGAACCAGATACCAAGATATTTGTGTACCAAAACCTAAGAAATCGTTTTACCCATTAATTGTGTTTGAAGCTGAGCAGGTTCATGCTTCCTAGAAAAAACTACTATCTCAGTCTTCTCCGGAGAGAATTCGATACCTAGCTGTAAAGCCCAAGCAGACAAATTGTCCAAGGTATCTTGCAATGGTCCTTGCAAATCGGCAGCTTTGGCTCCTGTAACAGAGATTACACTGTCGTCTGCAAGTTGTCTTATCGTGCATGAATTTGCCAGACGTCGATGTCATTTACATAAAAGTTGTAAAGAAGGGGGCTTAAACATGAGCCCTGGGGAAGACCCATGTAGCTAATGCGAAAAGTTGCCAAATCGCCGTGCGTAAAATGCATGTGCTTTTCGGACAACAAATTGTGCAAAAAATTGTTCAAAATTGGAGAAAATCCTTGTCGGTGAAGTTTGCCCGAAAGAATGTCAATAGAAACGGAATCAAAAGCCCCCTTAATGTCCAAGAACGCAGACGCCATTTGTTCTTTGCGAGCATACGCCAGCTGAATATCTGTTGAAAGCAGCGCAAGACAATCATTCGTCCCTTTGGCACGGCGGAAGCCAAATTGAGTATCCGATAGTAGGCCATTTGATTCGACCCAATGGTCTAAACGACGGAGTATCATTTTTTCCATCAATTTCCGGATACAGGATAGCATTGCAATCGGCCTATAAGAGTTGTGATCAGAAGCTGGTTTCCCTGGTTTTTGGATGGCGATCACCTTCACTTGCCTCCAATCCTGCGGTACAATGTTTTGCTCCAGGAACTTATTGAACGAGTTCAACAAGCGCATCTTGGCATTGCCGGGTAGATTCTTCAACAAGTTGAATTTGATTCTATCTAACCCAGGCGCGTTATTGTTACAGGACAGGAGGGCAACTGAAAATTCTGCCATCGTAAAAGGTGATTCTATCGCGTCGTGGCCCGGAGACGCATCACGAACAATATTTTGCTCAGGAACAGAGTCCGGACATACTTTCCTGGCAAAATCAAATATCCACCTACTTGAAGACTCCTCGCTTTCGTTGACCGTTACGCGATTCCGCATTCTTCGGGCTGTGTTCCAAAGAGTGCTCATCGATGTCTCCCTCGACGTCTCGTTCACGAACCGACGCCAATATCCGCGTTTCTTTGCTTTCGCCAAGCTTTTAAGCTTGGTATCAAGCTCCGAATACCGTAAATAGTCGCCAGGTATACCTCCCTTCTGGTAGGCCAGAAACGCGTCGGATCTTTGCGTGTAGACATCGGAGCACTCTTGGTCCCACCACGGAGTGGGAGGCCGTTCTTTAATCGTTACGCCGGGATATTTCTTCGTTTGGGCTTGCAACGCGGCGTCGAGAATCAAGCCCGCGAGGAGGTTGTATTCTTCAAGTGGTGGATGATGTTGAATCAAATCGACCGCTTTTGAAATCATTTCCTCGTATAACTTCCAATCGACCGATCGGAGGAGCGGTTATCATTGTAAGGGGAACCCCAAGCCACGCCATGAGAGTTGAAGTCTCCCAAAATCAAACGTGGCGAGGGAAGAAGTTCTATTAAATCAAAGAGCAGCCGTTGCTCAACCTGTGCTCTGGGAGGAATATATACTGAGGCAATACAAAGCTCTTTACCTTGTATTGTCATTTGACATGCGACAACTTCGATGCCTGGAATCGAGGGGAGGTTAATACGATAAAAAGAATAGCACTTTTTAATCCCTAAAAGTACTCCTCCATATGGCGTGTCTCGATCAAGGCGAATAATATTAAAATCATGGAAGTTGAGATCAATATTTGAAGTAAGCCAAGTTTCACAAAGGGAAAATGCATCGCATTTGTTTTTATTTATCAAAACTTTAACCGAATCAATTTTTGGTAAAATACTTCTACAATTCCACTGTAAGACAGAGATAGAATCATTCATATACGCAGTTGAATTAGGCATCGAAGGATACAATCGCTGCAAGGAAGGGCCATTGGGCAGTCAACTGCTTCAAAAATGATCTAACTGTTGGGAGAAATGCTGTAAGAAAAATTTTAATTGGATCGGGTACATTGAAAGTTTCAAAAATCCAGTCCACAATGTCAGAAAATTTCACTAATCCAGAGTTTGTTTCATCAACTGGATGTGCAAGAGAAACAACTGGGGTTTTAGATGTTCCTGGCAGTGCTGGGAACTCCTTCTGGGACTTTATTTTGCAAGCCCAGGAGGAGTTTGCTTCGGTTTTTCCGCAGCACTGTTTGGTTTGCTTGTAACTTTCATTTCACTTTGAGAAATCTTAGGACCTTTTCTGGGAAGTTTAGGAGAGGAAATATTTTTCCTCTTTTTAAACTCCCCAGGATTGGCGTAAGATGTTCCCGCTGGTGAATCGTCAGAATCGGTTTCATCAGAGGACAACAGATCATAAGGGTTTGATGTAATGGGAGAAGTGGTAACGGTCTTCTTCAGCATCTCAGCGTAAGAACGCTTCGAACGCTCTTTGAGAGACCTCTTTATTTTATCCCTGCGCTGCATGTACACCGCACATGTCGAGAGCTCATGCTGACTCTCCCCACAGTGAATGCATTTTTCAGCATTTTTACTGCAGGAATCATCCGCATGGTTCTCCCCACACTTGCCACAACGTGCCTTATTGTAGCAGTAGGCGGCGGTGTGGCCTAACTGCTTACAATTCAGGCAGTTCATGACGCGAGGCACATATAATCGCACAGGGAGACGAACCCGGTGGATCGAGACGTGGCTTGGTAGCGCTGACCCGGCGAACGTAACTCGAAACGAGTCTGACGGGGTGTATACTGTTTTGCCACCGATGATCGATGCTGACCGCAATTGCTTGCAGTCGAGCACCTTTACATCGGGACAGGTTTTGTTTTTAAAGCACCCTTTGGCACTTGCCAGTATACACTCGACGGACAGACTCGAATCGGTTATGACACCGTCGATCTCCACGTCTCGTGCGGGTATGTAAACGCGATACTCGTGTGTGAAGAGCTCAGAGCAAGCTATATCGTTGGCCTCTTTCAGGTTACTGACCACGACACGGAGCTTGTTATGCCGGACCTTGGAAATTTCGGTCACGCCCTTGTACTCCTTCGTCAGGTCTTTAGAAATCTGCAAGAGGTTCAACTGTTTCGATTTCGGTCCCGCCTTTGGCCGAAAATAGACAGTATAGCTGCCCTGGGCTCCGTCTGGGTAAAGCCTGGGGCGATGGGGGACTGAAGAATGAACAGGGGAAGGGGTAACAGAAGGGTCAGAGTCAGAGGGGTTCGGGGATGGTGGCGCGGGAGGCGAGGGATCTACATCCATCCCGCTAAGTCTAGCGCACTAGCGCCGACAAGAGCACGTACCTTTTTACTTCTCCCTTCCAGTAAGGTTGGTTGTCCGATCGTTCGAAGTTGCAGCCGTTACAGCCAGCAGCACCAATACAGCAGCACCAAACAGCCACCAGCAGCGAGCCAGGTGTGAGATCACTCCACACAGCGATACAACTCACTGTCAACTGATGGCTTCTTCTTTTTCCTCTTTTGTGTCTCGTCCACTGCTGTAGCACAATTCAGCCAGCAGCCAAATCGGCTTACGCACCAGCTGGTAGTCACGATGCGAAACAGTTGCACAAAGGCGCGACCTTGAACCCGGATTTATTTCACTCGACCAGGCAAACAATGCCAACACTTGTTCACACGTCTTTTGTTTTATATTCTATCGGAGCGATCACCGATCACACGTCCGATACTGATGCGTGTTCGGCACAGAATGAACCCTATTCATCTTGACAACGTGATAATTGTTTGGCTTGAAGAAAGAAGCTCTAGTCTTATGCGGAAATATTATAATTTGAGTTTTAGAACCATTGGGATATTCGACATAGGGTGATTCATAATATTAAGTAACAATGAGCATAAAATAAAAAAAATCACTTTTCACTGAATACCTATAGAAAAATTCCTGAAAATATAATATTTGTTATATCATTGTCGTTAGGATGGCTTTGAAAATTGTTGAATTGGAAAAAATACCATGCAAAATCGCAAGATACTGCAAAACAAATTTACAAAATGTTTCAAAAAACTACAAAAAAAAACCCAAAATTATCCACCTAGCGGTCGGACCAAGCCTTTCTCATTCGTACTTATTATTTGTTAAAATAGTTTTACACGACACACATTTCAGAAAAAATACCCCTTGATAATATTTGCTGGATTTATTTATCCCTCTTAAATAACAGATCATTGGTAGCAGTGAAACCATACCGAACATTTAAAACATAATCTTCAAACATATGAGCCGTTGAGAGCAAAAGTGGTACATGTGCCATTTTTACACTTTTTGCGTTTTTTGCATAAATTGATGCAGAACGCAATAATGTACTAGAATATCTAAGAAAAACCGAAATCTGATAACCTAAACCAAAGTTATAGCCAACACAATTTTTGGTGATTACCTTAATCACCATTTCGTTGAGAGCAAAAGTGGTACATGTCCAGTCATGCACAGACTGGATGAATTTTAAGTCGAGAATCTTAGGATATAAAACAATCATGTCTTCAACAAAGTTGGTCAAGTGATTGAGTACTTTCCGATGAAGATCTGTCTGCTTTGGAATTTTCTCACTACGTGGCGCTAGTGTACCCGTGACTATTTTGTAACAGAAAGCTTTCACCTATTTCAGTATCAACTCGTCTGCTGTTACCAAATACATATACACTAGCGCCACGAGAGACAGAATTCCTTAACAAACAGATCATCATTCTATAGTACTCAATCACTTGGACAACTCTGCTGAAGAAATGAATATTCTATGTCCTAAGACTAGAGAGCTATAATGCATCCTTCTTGCTCACACTGGACATGTACCACTTTGCTCTCAACGTTTTCTGGGTGTCATTATTTTTTCCATAGAACAAAAGTGGTACATGATTTTCCATTGAATTTTGTGTAAGTTTCTCAACCAGAACTCGTTATGCTTTCATGTACCGTCTTTTGAAACCTTTCCAGTAATGATTTAGTGTAGTTATGCTGGAAAAAATTGTTGAAAATAATTTACTATTTGAGTGTTTTCGTTTATCGCGCTCCCGAAAAATTCACTCAATGGCACATGTACCACTTTTGCTCTCAACGGCTCATATATGAACATACTTTCACACAAGCGAATAACATGAAATAAATATGTTTCGAATATATGACGCGATTTTTTTTTTTGATCGTGGTATAATCGAAACGTCACTGTACTCATATATACTGCCGGTACCCGGATAACTGTCCCATAATGAAAACAACATGTTGAGAAAACGGCGATTTAGTATTATCCGTGAATTTTCGGATTTTCAGCAATTACATCCAGGACCAATGACCATAACAGTTCCATGGCAGCACAAGTTTATCGTTGAGAACAAAAAAACATGGATGGAATTGATTTTACGTTATATAACTTGAAAAAAAAAGAGAAAATGTGACAAAATATGCGGGTACATTTGAAAAGTACTTGCATATTTTGTCCCATCACATATAAATTCAACCAGCAACCGGCAGTATCATTGGCAACGTAGATTGTACTACAGAAAAACAACATTAGTCTAGTCAATTAAATGACATACTTATACATACCTAAAATAATCCGATATACACTAATCTGGAGCAAAATTATATGGTTGCAGTTTGTACCACTATGCAGTGGGACTGTAATGCGGTTACTTTCAATATGGGACAAAAACAACTTCTCCATGGTATTTCTCCATGTTTTTCCATACAAAAGTATCAATTTTAATTTTTTTCCAGAAAATATGATATTAATTAAGTCGATTCCCGATGATAACTCGAAAGTGACCAAAATCAGTATGGGACAGTTATGCGGGTACCGGCAGTATAGGTTGGACTCGATTAGATGTAGGCTCGATATATAGTTATGTCCGAGCCTGCCAGCTTACCCTTATCATATCATGGTTATCACCCAGCATCAGACGAGCCAACTTCCCAGCCATTCCTTTATCATATCGTGGTTATCACCCAGCATCAGATGAGCCAACTTGCCAGCCATTCCACATTGCAGTTCTCACGCAGCGTCAAACATTCAACCAGCCAGCTCATCAATTTTGAATCTTCGGCATCATCGTTCCCATGCAGCACCAAGCTACAAAGCAACGACGATTGGAATATGAATCCTGGAACGTGACAATTGAACAAGGGACATCGCGCCGGCACCGATGATGGTTCCCAGCTGACCTCAGCAAGCTAGCTTAGTAGTTAGGTTGTTAGACGGTTAGGAGAAGAAGTCACAGGCAGTTCTAGTTTAGATTTGGTAGTGAATAGATCGTTTAGTGAATACTAATGTTTTTTAAAAAGTTCTTAATGGAAAGAAATCCATAAGTGGCGCAGTCGACGGCCCTTTCTACGTAAAGAAAAGTGAAGCTTGAACAAACGCTAGTGCATTAATAACAGTTGACCAACAAGGGCAAGTGTAATTTGGAACTCAACCCGTAGCGCCAAGTGCAAGTGCTATTTGTTGAACAATCTCTGTGTTAAAGTGCAAGTGCGATTGTGCTCGACCCTGTAGCTTAGGACGCCCGACGAAAAATTCATCGAGAATTTGGATCCATCCCTCGACACGTAGGCGACTTGTGACGTCCCATTCCAGCAACACTTCTTCTGAGCGGTTGGCTTCAGCCATTTGAGATTGGGAGAACAACACAAATCGGTGAGTTAATTTCATCTTACTTTCAATTTATTATATGCCTAAGTATAGGCCATTTCCTAAATTAAAAGCATTAAAATACAATAAAAACACAACCATGGCTGAGGGATTCGACCTTCAAGCCATGTTCAACGCGCTCAATCAATTGGAGCATCGCGTTAATGCACTCCAACATGAAAATGCGCAACTGCGAGCGGATCAGTTACAGCAACAACAGAATCAGCTAGCAGTAAATGCTGTTGCAGCACCTGCAGCACGCGGGCAACCGGATATTTTCAAAATACCGGACCCAATAAAAACAATCCCGACGTATGACGGGAATAAAAAGCAATTAAGTGCTTGGCTATCCACAGCCGAACGAACTCTTAATCTATTTAGAGAGAGAGTAGCTGTAGATGTTTACAACATCTATGAACAAACTGTCATAAACAAAATCGAGGGCAAAGCCCGTGACACTATTTGTGTCAATGGGAACCCATCGACATTTGCTGAAGTCGCGGAAATTTTACGCGCAATCTATGGTGACAGAAATGACATGTCCACTTACCAAACACAATTATGGTCATTAAAAATGGAGGAATCTCTCCACATGTGTTACAAACGCACGAAAGAAATAACGCAGAACATGAAATCGCTTGCTAAGCAGAGACAACTGTATAATAACCATTGGGAAGCGATCAACGATTTTTTGGATCAGGAATGCTTAGCTGCATTCATAAATGGATTGAATAAACAATACTTTGGATATGCCCAAGCCTCTAAGCCAGACGACTTGGAAAGCGCTTACGCATTTTTGTGCAAATTTCAAAACGCGGAGCATACCAAAAAATATACTCAGGCTTACGAACAAAACCAGAACAAAAACAAACAAACATTTAATAAACAATTCACAAAAACGGAAAACCAGACACCTAATGCAGGAAAATCTAAACCACCCTCTGACAGACGTAAAGTAACTCCAATGGAAATTGACCCTTCACTGAGGTCGAGAATTAACAACCATGATGCAGAAGAGGAAAACGAAACTGAAAATAACACAGACGTTAGCGAAAATGAATCGGATGGTAACGAAGAAGTAAATTTTCAAATTGTGAGTTTCAAAGAAACTCTGAAATAAATTCAAAAAATGGACTACCGTACACAATTATAAAGTTTCCATCGGGCATTAAAGCAAAAATTCTGATTGATAGTGGTTCTAATAAAAATTTTATTTCGCCTCATCTTGTTCCAGAGTCGAAAAGGATATCGTGTAAAACAATAAAAATTTCAAATAGTAGTGGTAAACATGAATCCTCACAAAAATTCGTCACACAAATTTTTGGTTTAAAAAAAGATGTTCCTTTTTATTTATTCAAATTTCATAGTTTTTTTGATGGCATATTAGGCTACGAGACCTTATCACAAATTCAAGCTGTATTAGACATAGGGAAAAATGTTCTAAAATTTCCAAAAAAAATCAGTCACATTAGAAATTAGAAAAATGGGACTTCCTGACGTAGTGATAAATGAAAATTCTGCAAAATTAATAAAAATTCCAGTCTGTGAGCATGATGTTTTCCTGGCAAAAACACTAAAACTTATGGATATTTCTATACCTCCAGGTGTTTATTCCGCTAAAAATGGATTTATTTTAGCATTGGCGATGAACCGTGGAAAAGACATTGCATTTAATTGGGTAGAGCCGATCAAAATAAAAAACATAGATGAACTAAGAGAAATAAATTCAAATCAATCCAATTTTCAAGACGAAAACTCATCACAATATGAGGAATTGGAAAAATTGATTCGAATAGGGCATCTTAATTACGAAGAAAAACCTGCATTGCTTAAAATCTTAAAGAAAAACATTCACATTATTCAAAAAACTGATGAAAAACTTTCGTGCACAGCATCAACAAAGCACCGAATTCGAACTGTAGATGATGTTCCTATTCACACAAAAACATATCGGTACCCTCACATTCACAAACCTGAGGTAGAAAAACAAATAAACGAGATGCTTGCAGATGGAATCATCCAAAATTCAATTTCAACTTGGACATCGCCTATTTGGATAGTTCCAAAAAAGGACGATGCCAGCGGTAAGAAAAAATGGAGAATTGTGGTCGACTATCGTAAATTTAACGAAAAGACCATCGACGACAAATTCCCAATTCCCAATATGGAGGAAATTTTGGATAAGTTAGGAAGGAGTGTGTACTTTACCACACTGGACCTTAAATCAGGGTTCCACCGAATAGAAGTGGACCCTAAGGATAGATCAAAGACAGCTTTTAGGACCGAAAAGGGTCATTTTGAATTCATTCGAATGCCCTTCGGGTTAAAAAACGCGCCAGCTACATTTCAACGCGCAATGAACCGTATTTTGGGAGACTCAATCGGAAAGTGCTGCCTTGTCTATCTTGATGACATTATTATTTTTGGAAACTCCTTGCAACAACACTTGGATAACCTTAATAAAGTTTTGAAAAGATTAATTGAAGCTAACTTGAAGGTTCAATTGGACAAATGTGAATTTTTACAAAAACAATGCGAATTTCTTGGTCACATTGTTACAGAAAATGGAATTAAACCAAATCCAAATAAAATTGATAAAATTTTGACCTGGCCTTTACCAAAAACAACAAAGCAAATCAAGGGATTTCTTGGACTTCTTGGTTATTATAGGAAATTCATAAAGGATTTTGCCAAACTTACAAAACCTTTGACAAAATGCTTGAAAAAAGGAGCAACAATTGTTCATAATGATGAGTTTAAAGATTGTTTCAATGACTGTAAGCAAATGTTGATATCTGACCCTATTTTACGATATCCAGATTTTGATAAGCCATTCATTCTTGAAACCGACGCAAGTGATTTTGCACTCGGTGCGGTTCTTTCGCAGAGATTCGAAGATTCGAAAGAGCATCCAATAGCGTATGCATCACGAACTCTGAACGACACAGAATGTAATTGGTCTGCTACCGAAAAGGAACTTGCTGCTATTGTGTGGGCCGTAAAACACTTTAGGCCATACATTTATGGTACAGAATTCCAATTGAGAACTGACCATAAAGCTTTGGTATGGCTCAGACAGAAAAAAGATTTAAACCGTAAACTATTAAACATGAAATTGGAATTAGAAGAATATGAATTCGATGTTACTTACAAAAAAGGCACACTAAATAGGAATGCGGATGCACTATCAAGAATAGAGCCAGAAAAATTAACAACAGCAGAAATTCATGCAACCAGCGAAGATAGTATGACACAACACTCTGCTGATGCGGATGAGTGAGACTTCATCCCTAGCACAGAGAAACCATTAAATAAATTCAGGAACCAAATTGTTTTAGAACAGTCTTCTGAAGAAAGTACAGAAACCTCTGTTGTTTTTAGACATCATATGAGAGTGACGATTAAAAAAACAAACTTTAGCCCCGCAGTTTTATTAAATATTTTGAAAAATTATGCAAGTCCTACTTGTGTTAATGGACTTTACTGTAGCACCAATATACTGAGTAGCCTACAAATTATATATAAAAACTATTTTGCGAGAGCTAAAACTCTTCGAATATTTTGGACTGAAAAATTTTTAACCGATTCTTCGACGAAACTGAACAAGATCAAATAATTCTGGCACAACATAATAACAACCACAGAGGAATTGTAGAAACAACTAAACATATTTTAACTCAATACTATTTTCCAAAGATGAAGGCTAAGGTAAGTCGTTTTATTAATGTTTGTAAATTATGTCAAAGAAACAAATACGAAAGACATCCTTATAAATAAAATACAAATTGACTCAAACACCTGCTAAACCATTGGAAATCGTCCATATGGACATTTTTATAATCAGAAGTAAAAATTATCTTACTTTCTGTGACAAATTTTCTAGACTTGCATTAGTTATTCCAATCCGTACACGAAATACAATACATATTCTTCAAGCATTGGCAAAGTTCATCTCTCTACTAGGAAAACCTAACCTAATAGTAATGGATTCAGAAGCCTCTTTTACCTCAGCATCTATGCGTGAGTTTCTTGAGGATAATCAAATAGAATATCATTTTACAAGCATAGGCCAGTCATCTTTAAACGGCACCGTGGAAATTATTCATCGCACTCTTAGAGAGTTGCACAATATATTATCAAATAAAGAGTCGACTAAGGACTTATCTGAATCTACAAAAATAAATTTAGCAACTGCAATTTACAATGATTCAATACATTCCCATACTAATATTACACCAAAAGAACTGTTCTATGGTTTTCGAAACGGTGACACTCTCCCGAATGACCTCGACGAGCGTATTCGTTTGAAAGAGAAATTATTTAAGAAATTTAAAGACCAGGAATTGGTACGAAAACGATCGGAAATTGATAAACTGAATCGAAACAGAGAAAATCATGTAAGCCTAAGCCCTGGCGAAACAATGTATGAAAGAAAACGAAATAACTTAAAACATCAGGAACGATATAAGGAAATAACAATTGCAGAAAACATGGATGTGAACATACTTGATGAAAATCAAAGAAAAATCCATAAGTCTAAACTAAAAAGGAAACGGAATACGACATAAACTTATTTTACAAGTGCAAGCAATATACTAAAACATTGGATACAAATGAGTTAAAAAAACAAATTATTTTGGAATCAAACACTAAATTATGAGTATTTTGCTAGCACATTCATGTTGTCTTCATTTATATTAATATTTCTTTATTATTTTAGGTCTGGATACGATGCGGTGGATCCTGTTTTTATTCTCCATTTTCCCAATCCTATCAACCCACCTTTACTTTCAAGCATACGGTGCACACCTAGAAATCACGGACTTGAATGACAACCCAGGTATTGTAGCTCTTAAAGTAGGTAACACTTTCATTAGAGAAGGATATGATTGGTTAGTTCATACATTCAAATTAGATACTTTTCAAGAAATTTTAAATCAGTATGATATAATGATAAGTCAAATAAATTCAAATGTAAACATGAAAGATTTTAAAGATATTCTAAAAATGAAATTTATACAAACAAGCTTGACATTACAAAAACTTAGTCCTAGAAGAAAAACAAAGAGAGCTATTAATATTCTGGGTACGTTAATTAAAACCATTACAGGAAATTTAGATAATGATGATCTAGTTACCTTAAATCAAAAGATTAGTTACCTACATTATTCAAATAAGGATCTTATTATGAATAACAATGAACAAATTAAAATAAATAATCAGTTTCAAGACAGAATTACCAATTTAACAAAAGTAATTTACAATGAAAAAGAAGAAATAGGTAAGCTCACACATCAGTTTAGGACAAATAAAAACATGAAGGTCTCCTGGGAACAGCTGCAACATTTCCAGAGGTTAATCTTCAACTTAGACGTAATTCAACGGCAGTTGGACGATATCTCGGATTCGATCGTCATGGCTAAAGTAGGGGTTTTATCCAAGAGCATCCTTCAAGCTACGGAAATTAATTATATTATTGACAAATTGGAAAATTCAGGAATTTCCGTAAACAGTGACGAACAGGTTTACGAATTTTTAGAACCAGCAGCTTTCTACAACGGTTCATGTATTGTGTTTCTCATAAAAATTCCAAAATTCTTACAAGGAATCTACCAGCAAATTATTGTGGAGAATATTCCCATCAATGAAGAAATAATACCGATCGATTTCACGCACGCAGTTTTAGGGACGAACGTAACATTTGTCATGAACGATACTTGCGTAAACATCGAACAAAATATCATTTGCAAGTTACAGACAATGAAGAATGTCTCTAATGATATGTGCATACATCGATTATTAAAAGGGAATCCCAGTAGCTGTCCATTTAAAAAATACAATGGAATTCATGAAGTTAAGTCCATGGGAAACGGAAAAATTCTGATTCGAAATGCACTTAAAGCTGTGCAATTAAAAAACAGTTGTGGTTATGGTCCTAAAAATCTTACAGGATCATTTCTTATCACTTTTAGAAACTGTTCTGTCGAAATAGAGAATCAATCGGTTGAAAACACCCAATTGGACTATAGCAACATTTTGGAAATGCTACCATTGCAATCAACATTAATCAACAAATCGAAGACTATAGTAACAGACACACAAATCTTACAACAATTACATACCAACAATAGAAAGCGTATTGAAGTTTTGGAAACAAATAATCATCATGTTTCATACGGAGGAACTTTCACGGTAATCATCCTTCTAATAATAACTGGTTACCTGTTCAAAGAAATAAGGACAATTTGGACGAAAATTGTAATCAAACCAAGTAAACCCACGGACACCAACATCGAGTTGAACCGGGTTCAAGCTAAGAAGGGGGGAGTTATGTCCGAGCCTGCCAGCTTACCCTTATCATATCATGGTTATCACCCAGCATCAGACGAGCCAACTTCCCAGCCATTCCTTTATCATATCGTGGTTATCACCCAGCATCAGATGAGCCAACTTGCCAGCCATTCCACATTGCAGTTCTCACGCAGCGTCAAACATTCAACCAGCCAGTTCATCAATTTTGAATCTTCGGAATCATCGCTACCACCAAGCTACAAAGCAACGACGATTGGAATATGAATCCTGGAACGTGACAATTGAACGAGGGACATCGCGCCGCCACCGATGATGGTTCCCAGCTGACCTCAGCAAGCTACCTTAGTAGTTAGGTTGTTAGACGGTTAAGAGAAGAAGTCACAGGCAGTTCTAGTTTAGATTTGGTAGTGAATAGATCGTTTAGTGAATACTAATGTTTTTTAAAAAGTTCTTAATGGAAAGAAATCCATAAGTATATCATTCGTTAAAATATAATTTTTGATTCGATTGTTTATAGTAAGATTTTTTTTCTATATCGAATATGACTTGCTTTTCACAACTTTTGAACCACGTGTACAATCATAGTAATTCGTAAGTTAACCCTTAACTAGCCCGTTCATCTGAAATCAGTATTGTTCAAATCGGTTGAGTAGTTTCTTAGATAATGAAGTTTCGTGATTTTCACATTTTGATTCATTACAGACGAAGTTAAAGTCCGATTACAGTAAAATTTAATAGGGTGTTATGCGGAAGTTAGTCCTTTCATTTGACACTAATTTTGTGAAAATCGGTTCAACATTCTCTGAGAAAAGTGAGTGAGTTTGAGTAGTCTTCGGAATATATTTTTCTTTTCATAGCTGGATTTCACATTTTTGAATACAACACGCAAAGTAATAGTCCGATTGCAAAAAAATCAATAGGGTATCATGGGGCAACTGTACCTTCCATATGACACTGATTTCATGAAAAAAGGTCCAGCTATCTCTGAGAGACATGAGTGAGATTCAATAGTCTCCAAAACATGCTTCTGTCCATAGCTTTTGAACTACAAATCCAATCTATATAAAATTCAAAAGTTAAGGGTTTTTTAGGAAGCCCGTTTATTTAAAACCAATTTTGTTCAAATCGGTTGTGTAGTTTCTGAGATAATGAAGTTTCATAATTTTTACATTTTGATACATAACAGATAAGATTATAATAAAATTCAATAGGGTCTTATGAGGCAACTAGAACTTTCATTTGCATTATTAGTTTCATGCAAATCGAACTAGCCATCTCTAGGCAAATCCAGTGAGATTGGGAGAGCGTTACATTCATACATACACACACACCTATACACACACCCATACAGAAAATACCAAACTCGTCGAACTAAGTCGATTGATATACGACACTTTTACACGTTTGGTTTTTGCAGTGATTGCTAAACCTTTCTAGGAGAAAGGCAAAAATCAATAGAGTCTAATAGCGCAACTAGGCCTTCCATATGATACTGATTTTATGAAAATTGGTTCAACCATCTCTGAGAAATATGAGTAAGATCAAATAGTCCCCTGAACACATCTCTTTCCAAAACTTTTAAACCACATGTCCAATCTTTATAAAAATCGAATGTTAAGGGTTTTTTTTGGGTAGCCCGTTAATTTAGAACCAATTTTGTTAAAATCGGTTGTGTAGTTCCTGAGATAATGAACTTTCGATATTTCCACATTTTGATCATAACATATAAACTAAAAATCTGATTACAATATAATTTAACAGGGTTTCATGGGGCAACTAGACCTTTCATTTGATTTTTTTTTTTTTTTTTTGAAAATCGGTCCAGTCATCTCTGAGTAATCGAGTGACGTTGAAAACTTGCTCATACACACACACTTACACACACATACAGAAAATGCTAAGCTCATTGAGTTGAGTTGAGTTGGGTGATATATGCCATTCGACCGTTTGGAGTACTTGTATACCTTCGGTTTTGCCAGAGATAGTTATACCTTCCTTGAAGAAAGGCGAGAATTCGTGAATATTATAAACTCATCGGAAAACGTTTATGTTTATAACTTCTGGATCACATGTTTATTCATTGTAAAAATCATGGATGGTTCTGAAGACATGTGCATGTTCATTTGATAACTGTTTTGTTCCAATCGGTTGTGTAGTTTCTGAGATGATGAAGTTTCGTGATTTTCACATTTTCACAAAATTCAATAGGGTCTTATCAGGCAACTAGACCTTTCATTTGCAACTTATTTCGTAAAAATTGGTCCAGCCATCTCTGAGAAATAATCGGTCCCGCCATCTCTGAGAAAAGTGGGTGAGTTCAAGTAGTCTCAGGATAATGTTTCTTTTCATAGCCTGATTTCACATTATTATACATAACGAACAAAGTTAAAGTCCAACTACAATAAAATTCAATAGGGTCTTATGGGGCAACAAGACCTTCCATATGACACTAATTTTGTGAAAATCTGTCCAGCCATCTCTGAGAAAAGTGAGTGAGATTAAACAGTCTTCGAAACACGTTTCTTTGCATAACTTTTGAACTAGGTACATGCCCAAACACTAAAAAATTAACAAACAAATAACAAATGGTCCAAAAAACAAGCCCGTTCTTTTGATACCAATTTTGTTCAAATCGGTTGTGTAGTTACTGAGATATTCAAGTTTTGTGATTTTCTCATTTTGATACATAACCTCGAAACTAGAAATCCGATTACAATAAAATTCAATAGGGTTCTATAGGGCAACTGGACCTTTCATTTGCAATTAGTGTCATGAAAATCGGTCCAGCCATCTCTGAGAAAATCGAGTGAGATTGGGAGACCGTTACATACATACACACACACATACAGAAAATGCTCAGTTCGTCGAATTCAGTCGATTGATATACGAGATTCGACCCTCTGAAGCACTTTTATACCTTTGGTTTTCCCAGTGATTGCTATACCTTTCTAGGAGAAAGGCAATTGTCTCAACCAAAATTAAAATTGTGTCTCGCGGAAAATATTGAATGCTTTCATGTGATTTGCAAAATCACACACGAGAGGTACATGGAAAAATTTGAATATTTGAAAAATATTTTCGATTCCAAATGTCTTGAAAGTACATGAAACGGTGAAACTGATGGAATATGTTTTTTTTTAATTTGTTTGAAAAATCTACTCTCTAGGACACTTGTACTCATTCTTTCGGATGTTGTACCAGACGATTTATTCGTTTTATTTACCACAATAATGTCCTTTGCCAACACTTGATCGAACACACAGTGCTCTATAATCGGACAACAGACTGTATCGATGTTATTCAGTGATAATGAGAGTGTAGGGATCTCAATCAGATACGCAACACAATTGACTCGTTGTTTCTGGGTTTGCGCCGACAGTTCGACCATACATTTTCTTTCAAGTTTACATCATCAGAACGTGAACTTGCCCATTGGCTGAAACTTTGCATAGACGTTTTTACAGGCAAAAGATTCCATTTTGTCCTATTGGTGTAATTTTTGGAAGCACAACTCATTTTTGAAAAGCAATTGAAAAATGCTATTTCGGATAGGTATTGATGATTACAAATATTTTTGGAGCCAACACGGTTCATTTGAGCGGTGTGACGTCTTCGGCAAAGTAGTAGATAACAAATTATTAATTTTTTGAAAATAAATAAAAAGAAAGTCTAAAATCAATTATCCAAAACAGCCCATATAAAATAAACTATTTTGCCTTTCTCCTAGTTTTTCTATAAAAACGAAGAAAGATTACCTGAACAACGAAACCGCTCATGGAGAAACAAAAAAAAGGTATAATTTTTTTTTCACAGGGTACATTTTTTTTTGGAAGAACAAAGTTATTATTTACAACTTTGCCAGATACACTATGCCAATCAAATAAACTATTTTTACTGTAAAAAATAATTTTAACTCCTCATAGAGTGCTCTATTGGAAATTAAAAATATGTTTACAGTCGAAACGGTTTATTCGATTGGCATAGTGTCTTCGGCAAATTTGTAGATATTATTTTGTCCTTCCAAAAGAAAAATATGCCTGTCAAAAAAAAATAATTGAAAACATTTTGTTTTTAAAAAAAAAAATTTTCCAAAAAATGAAAACTTTTACTTATTTCTAATTGATCGGACTGGTTTCATTGTTTTGGTAATCTTATATATAACAATCACTTGCAAAACCGAAAGCATAAAAGTGCTCAAAAGGGCCGAATGGCATATATCACTCGACTCAGCTCGACGAGCTGAGCATTTTCTGTATGTATGTGTGTGTATGTGTGTGTATGTGCAGATTTTTATTCTCACTCACTTTTCTCAGAGATGGCTGGACCGATTTTCATGAAATTAATTGCAAATGAAAGGTCTTGTTGTCCCATAAGACCCTGTTGAATTTTATTGTAATCGGATTTTTAGTTTAGTGGTTATGTATCAATATGTAAAAATCATGAAACATCATTATCTCGAAAACTACACAACCGATTTGAACAAAATTGATTTCAAATGAACTGGCTACCTGAAAAATCCTTAACTTTTGAATTTTATAAAGATTGAACTTCGGGTTCAGAAGTTATGAAAAGAAACGTGTTCTGAAGACTTTAATCTCACTCATATTTCTCAGAGATGGCTGGACCGATTTTCATAAAATCAGTGTCAAATGGAAGGTCTAGTTGCCCCATAAGACTCTATTGATTTGTTTTGCAATCGGACTCTTAGTTTGCCTGTTATGTTTAAAAATGTAAAAACCAGCTATGTAAAGTAACATATTCCGAAGACTACTTGGACTCACTCACTTTTCTCAGAGATAGCTGACCCGATTTCCACAAAATTAGTGTCAATTAATAAGTCTAGCTACCTCATAACACCCTATTGAATTTTACTGTAATCGAACTGTAAATTCGTCTGTAATGTATCGAAATGTGAAAATCACGAAACTTCATTATCTCAGAAGCTACACAACCAATTTGATCAATATTATTATCAGATGAGTGGGCTAGTTAATGGTTAACTGATGAATTATGATTAAACACGTGGTTCCAAAGTTTGCCTGCCCTATACGTTCCCATTTCATTTGATTATAATCGAACTTAAACAACCGTTATGTATTAAATTGTTAATAAAACAATGAAAGTCTATTATCTCAAATATTACATGACTTATTTGAACATAACTAGTGTCATACGAACGAGTCATCTCTCAAACTTACAAATAACAAACTTCATAACAATTTTATATGTGGCTCAATAGTTATGGAAAGAAAAGAAATTCAAAGACTATTTAAAACTATACTTGCTTTGATCGATATATGTGGCCTTAACATAATTTAAATGTGGTATCGTACTATTTGAACGTTCCAAACTCATTGATTCCTTGCGATGTGTTTAAAGTCTGCAAATGCACGACGAATCGGCCATGGGATATGATCAAAGTCAAATAACAAATCGTTAAAAATGATTGGTTTTATCGAAATGACAATATCCTCGACTTTTAGCTTCTGTACATCGCCTTAATTCTGAACATATTTATATTGGGTGATATTCGGCCTTTTTCAGCAGATTTTCTGGCATTAATCTCGGAAATACCCATATTGGGAGTTATTTAGTTATTTTGGTTGTTTTCCAGAAACAAAAAGTGGTCGTTTTTAAATTCAAAATGGTGTCCAGGGTCAATGTTTGGTTTCTATGCATCATCTCGATTACGGAGATATCCATATTGAGTATTATTCGGTCATTTTCGACTGTTTCCTAGAAGTTGCCATTTAGCAATTCAAAATAGTGTCTGAGGTAAATTGTTAGCTCATTGCATAATTCTGGCTCCAGCGGTACACAGATTGAATGGTATTTGGCTATTTTTGGCTATTTTTCACAAACCGGAAGTCCCCATCTTGGATTTCAAAATGGTATGTAAAATAATTTCTAGCCTCTGAGCGTCATTCTGGTTGAAGAAACACCCATATTGGATGTTATTCCATCATTTTCGGCTGTTTCCCAGGAACCGGAAGTCGCCAAATCAAATTCCAAAATTGGGTCTGTGGTCGATTACAGCTGCTGTGTATTATTCTAGATCCGGAGACACTCTTGTAAGACGGAAATCGGCAATTTTTGACTGTTTTTTAGAAACCGGAAGTCGCTATTTTGCATTTGGAGACAATTTCCTGATTTTGAACGTCATACTGGTTAAAGAAAAACTCATATTGGGTGGTGTTTGGTCATTTTCAGCTGTTTTCAGAAACCGGAAGTCGCCATCTTAGAATTCAAAATGCTATCTGTGGTCGAGTTTAGCTCCTGTGTATCATTCTAGATCCGGATATTATTATATTGGGTGGAAATCGGCCATTTTTGGCTGTTTTCCAGAAACCGGAAGTTGCCATCTTACAATGCAAAATGTTGCCTAAGGTCGATTATGGAACATATTTTTTACCACTAAAAACATTCACCTGCCAAATATGGTTCCATTTAGTTGATTAGTTCGCAAGATGTGCAGAAATTCGTGCAGAAATATGTGCTTCCAGAAGAGGGAGGGGCGTCGAACCATTATGGACATATTTGTTACCTCTAAAAACATTCACATACCAAATTTGGTTGTATTTTCTTGATTTGTTCATGAGCTGCGCAAAATTTGTGTTTCATTTTCATGGGACCCCTCCCTTTCAAAAGAGAGAGGGGTGTTAAAACATTATGGACATATTTTTTACCACTAAAAACATTCCCCTGCCAAATTTGGTTCCATTTGCATGTAACCCCTCCCTTTCAGAAAAGGGAGGGGCGTCCAACTATTAGGGACATATTAGTTACCCCTTAAAACATCCACATGCCAAATTCGGTTTCATTTGCTTGGTTTGTTATTGAGTTGTGCAAAAATTTATGTTTCATTTGTATGGGACCTCTCCCTTCCAGAAGAAGGGGGGGTCTCAAACTATCATAGGAACCTTTATCGACACCAAAAACCCCTACATACAAATTTTCACGTCGATCGGTTCGGCAGTTTTCGAGCCTATATGGATCAGACAGACAGACAGACAGACCTGACTGAATTTTTATATGTATAGATTACAACATCAATGTTTTAGAACCTATAGAGTGAATATACATTTATTGGATTGAAGCATTCATGTAAATCTATTTTTACAAATAAAAGAGTGAATGAGAAAGGCTGGGTCTGACTGCTAGGTGGATTAATTTAGGTTGGAAAGGCAAAATTATTATCTACGACTTTCTCGAAGACGTCACACCAATCATACGAACCGAAGTGCTTTTTTTAATTTTATACACATTTTTCACAATATTATGAACCACCCTATGCCGAATAATTGAACCACATGAAACATAATGTATTCGATGCTAGTTATAGTGTATATCGTTATACGGGCTATTTCGAGAGACTAGTAATCAATTTCAAAAGATAAATTCTAAACATTTTGAATTCCGCCTTCCATAATTGAGAAAACGACTAGGTTCCAGAGAATCGATTTTTGCAAAAAAAAATTTCATATGACACCAATTCTCGATGTTTCATGCGTTTTTAGGCCATTTGGCATCAAAATAAATATTTTGAAAACCGAAATTTCACGTACCCCTTGGGTGATTTTTCGGTTTTCAAAAAGGCCAAACTTCAATCGCCTTGCGCCACCTCATTTTGAGTCCAATTGAGCTAAATTTTGCACAAGTCTTTTTTCGAGCAGGTGAACATTTTATGTAGGGTATTTTTTTTATTTAGGGATGACCATTTTGGCTGACACCCTAATGTCCATAGTGCTTCGACCACTACAAATACAAATAGAACAAAATTATCTATAACTCAAGAACTAATCAAGTAAATGGAACCAAATTTGGCAAGTAAAAGATTTTAAGCCAAAAAATATTTCAATGGTGGTTCAAAACCCTTCCTCTGCTGGAAAGGAGGCTCCCAAACAAATAAAACAAATTTCGAACAACTCGAGAACCAAGGTTCTCAAGGTTAAGGTTTTTGAGAGCAAGAAAAGTGTTTATGGTGGTGAGACACCCTTATCTTTTCTCAAAGGAAGGGCTCTACAAATCGTACATAAATTTCTATGTTGTTTTGTCACTTCTCTTTACTGTGAAAGAGGGGGAGGTATCCCAGACTATCAAAACAGATATTTCAATCAGTTTTTTCGGGGAACAGCCTGAAATGATTGGAATGATGCACAGGAGCCAAAAATTGACTCCAGACGCCATTTTAAAATTTAAGATAGAAACTTCCGGTTTCTGGAGAACATCTAAACATGGACGAAAACTACGCAACATGTTTGGTGTTTTCGGAACCAGAATGACGCTTAGAGGTAAAAAATTGTCTGAAAATGCTATTTTTGAATCCAAGATGATGACTTCCGGTTTCTGAAAAACAGCTGAAAGTTACCAAATATCACCCAACATTGGAATTTCCGGAATCGAAATAACGCACTGAAGCCGACTTGTGACCCCTTTTTGAATAAAAAAATATTATTTGGTGTGTGATGGTCCACAAGAGCAAGAAATACTTCTGTGGTAGATCGACACTCCTCCCCTTTCTAAAAGGAAGGGGCTCCCATACAAATGAAACACAAACTTCTGCATAATTCATAATCTAATCAAGTAATTAGAACCAAACTAGGCATGTGGAGATTTTAGGAGGTAAGAAATGTTTCCATGGTACTTCGACACCCCTCCCTTCTCTGGAAAAGGGAGCTTCCATACAAATGAAATACAGAATCAATGAAGCAAACGGAACCAAATTTGGCATGTGAAAATTTTTGGAGGCAAAAAATATTTCCATGCTAGTTCGACACCCCTCCCTCTCCTTAAAGGGAGGGTTCTTATACAAATAAAATACAAATTTCTGCACAACTCAAGAACTAATTAAGCAAATGGAACCAAATTTGACATGACAAGATTTTCAGAGGCAAAAAATACTTTCATGATAGTTCGACATCCCTTCCTCTTCAGAAAAGGAGGGGTACCATACATGTGAACAATAAATTTGTGCACAACCCGAGAACTAATCGAACAAATGGAACCAAATTTATCATGTGAAGGTTTTTGAGGAAGAAAAATATTTCTATGATGGTATGACACCCCTTCCTACTCAGTCGTGTCCCTTTTACATTTTTTTATTTTCTTTTATCTTCAGTTTTCCAATTTTCGAGAATTCAATTTTTTAAACTGCTTCGTTCAACATTGCTCAAAAAACTATTTAGAAATTTCAACTTAACAAATAAACATCTAAGGAAATATGTTACATAGAAGAAATAACATTGGATTCCTTTGATACGTTGCCACAAATGAACGTATATAGTTGTATTATTATTTTTATATTTATTGTTGCCTTATACTCTACCATCTTTTTCTTCCCTACTCTAATTCAAATGCATCTATTTTGCTTTTCTTTGGAATAGCTATTAAGACTTTATCTCCAGCACGAATGTTGCTTTCATTGGCCCCTCTTCGCTTATCAGCATGTTTTCTGCTGATTGACTTAGCCAAGTTGTCCAAATCTCTACCTTCTGTCCTATCTAAGCTAAAAGCAATTTTTAAATCTCATAAGCTTGGGAAAATTCTACGATATTTCCAGCCTGCATGTAGCTCAAACGGAGTGAAACCCAGTCTCGAAAGTGGTTTCATCGTGTTGTGAACATGAACGTACTCTTGAAGTGCTTCTCTAAGACCAGCTTGCGTAGCATCAGCGAGAGCTTCTATTATACCTTGATTTTGCTTTTCGAGGGACCAGTTTTACTGTGGGTGCAGTGCACATAGTTCCGTTTTCTAAGAAGAGTGGTCATAAATATTGTTTTCCTATGTCTCGAGTTCAAGACGTCAATCTAAGTGTATTTTTTGATGCTCAATTTGAAAATCACTTTTTTCTTGATGTATTTTCCATAGGTTCGTGGTCGAGAGTCATCTAAAAGTAGTGATATATTTTACCAACTTTGTTTTACTACTTTTTCTTAACCTTCTTTTTCTTAAACTTTCATTGTTCGTTGCCAGAAATTTCATGAGTGTATACATATAAAAGAAATGTGTGTTTCGATGTGTATTTGTCAACTAAGGAGATGTTTTGTTCACAACATTTAATTTATATGGCACAATATATACTTAGGAAATTACAATGAACAAAATAATATAATCACAAAATGTTATCAAAATGGATGAAATAAAAAAATTTCTGCGTTCTTCTCAAGCTAACCACGAAAAGAAACTGTTCTCTCCTTGGTGGTGTTATCATAGTTCGATAATAAAAGATGTGGCATATCCTTTTATGCAGCTGCTCTTTGTTCTATTAGATTATTTTCAATGAAGTGATAATCGGGTGCAAATGTAATGTATTCGAGCATGAATCCTACCAGATTTTCCAGTTTAAATTTTAAAGATATGCATTTTGGGAAATGTAACCTAAGCAATGACCCTAGAAATATGTTGACGCCAAACTGTATTCGTCGAGAAAGGGTTACAAAATGTTACCGCAAAAGAAAACACCCAAAAACAAATCAAACACGAAGAAGACATCCCAAAAATGACCGATTTGTATTCACTTCTCTCAAACCAGTCGGCTGGTCTCGGCAACCAAATTGTGTTTTGGACAAATGAACGATGCCTAACGAACATTTTGATACATTGCACTTACGTAAATTCGCTCAAGAACATTGTTGAATTGACATATGAAAATATAATGGTGATATCTGTTTACATCAAAATATTCCTATTTTACCATTGGCTTAGTCGTTAATAACACAATACAACATTCTTAAAACCACTAGAAAAGGCTCAACATTCCTTGTTTTTGAACCTCCATATCAAAAAACCAATTTGGAGAACTTAAGTTTACTTAAAGGGGAGAAATTGCACTTAACCTAAAAACATAATTTTTTCAGCTGTTTAAAAGTTAAAACTACACGCACTTCCAAGCCTCACAGTTAACAATTCCTCCGTAATACAATACAATAATTGATGCCATTGATAGCTTCAGACTACGAAGGATGCTGAGAGATAAAGAAATACCAAAATAATGAAACTAGATTTTTGGCTTTATGACCTAACTCCTTTTTCTTCTCAATAATCTATAAACTCCTCTCCTTGAAACGGAGAACCGTTGTCACGTTGTATCGAGGTGGCAAACCCCAAATGTGAAAATTTTTGCATTAGGCCATATTGGTCCTTAATACATTTGCAGTGTTGGATAACTTCTCGAATTTGCACACTGATTTTAATTTTTGTACGCACAAGTATGCTAGGACATACAGGCATGCTAACATATGCATTTTTTCTGATAGCCAAGCAGCACTTAACGCACTCAAAGCCTTCACCTATAAGCTAGTTTGGGGTTGCATCCTTTCACTGAAACAACTGGCAGAAAGGAACCAAGTGTGGTTATACTGGATTCCTGGTTACTGCGGAGTGGAAGGCAATGAAAAAGCCGATACGTTAGGTAGACAGGGGTCATGTACCGATTTCATTGGCCCAGAACCGTTCTGTGGGGTGTCATCAAGCGCCTTGAAAGCAGAATTGAAAACCTGGGAACATAGGACAATATAAGAGAACTGGATATGCTCAGTAGGGCTACGCCAGTCTAAACGCTTAATAAAACCAAGCGTGAAGAAAAGCCAGCAATTGCTTAGTTTAAATAAAAAGGGACTACGGACAATTACTGGACTGTTTACAGGACACTGTCCAAGTAAGCATCACCTGAAACAAATTGGTCTGTCAGATGACGAAATTTGTCGTCTCTGCGGGTTCGAATGTGAAACCGTAGAACATTTGCTCTGCCACTGCAGTGCACTAATACAGCGCAGAATAAGAGCCTTTGGAAAAGTAACTTTGGAGCTTTTTAAGGTCTGGTCTGCGAATCCTAATGAGGTAATACATTTCATACGAAATTCAGTGCCTAATTGGGAGAAAGGGTGCGATATGACAACCACGATCACTTCCATCAATAGTGATATGTCTGCCACGAGTACTTAGACTAAAGAAGAGGTATACCACAAAAGATCAAAATAATGGTCGCAGTGGTCCAAATCTTGCAAAAAAACACAATAATTGTTGTATGATGTTACGCTACGTCTTTAAGATCTGCAGACACTCTTTTTAAAAGAGGAACGAAGAAATAACTGGAGAAATTTCATTGACGGTAGTTCCGAAAATTTTTTGCGTTAGTTAGTGCTTTTAAAGTGGGGAAAAAAATTAATACACTATTGAAATATATATATACAAAACAATCGAAATTAGCTTTATTTCTCTACATATCGTTAGTAAAGTGACCTTTTACGTTGCAAAAGTCACTCTCTATATTTCGTAGCTTGTCCTATGTATCGTAAAACCATATTCAATTTTCGTTCTATGTTTACCACCAGGTTTTCACGAGTAGAAGCTGGATTAGCATTTCACGCTGCCTGTCCGACGTTCCCTAAGTCTGTTTTATTCTTTGTATGATGCTTTGCAACCTAGACTTTCCCAATCTTCCACAGAAGTTCTAAAGGATTTATGTTAGGAGTCTGCGCTGGTCAAACTAATAATTTTATATTTTCGTTTGAAAATTATCTTTGTGTTTTCAATACTGTATGTTAAGGATCGTTATACTGCATAGAGATCCAGCAAAGTGGCATGTTTTATTCGGCATACGGAAGCAAAATTGTTGGAATTGTTAAAAATCAATTTGTAGCATATGGCAAGGTCCATCTGGTAGTTGACGACTGGTCAATGGAATCGGTAGATTTTTCTTTAAAAAAACCAAACAAGTTTTGCATTTCTTGACAAAAGACTCAATGGTTTTGCCCATTTCTGGCCATCAGAAATATTCCTTTAGGACACGTTTCATTGCTGCACAACCAATATGTCCCTGATGCGCTGTTTCTAATGCCCTTGACCGAAAATCTTTATTATATTCTATCGTCTTTTAACACGATGGTTCCCAGGGTCGTTAAAAATTTAGCTTGAGCTTCATACTGACGGAGGTTGTTCGACCCAATTCTAGAATCTAATGCCGCTCTGATTTGTACAATAACTCCATCACATTCTGATGCAAGCTTAGCATCCTTGTAAGTAATATTCATAAGTCCTTCGCCGATAAATAGCAAGATATGGGTAGTCAACGGCTAAACCACAAACAATCGGAAACGCGTTCAACCAGTTGGACAGTCCTTGCCGCACTGATGGAAAAAAAATTTAGCGGACTACAGTGGTCAAGCTTTATCTGACAGGACGGTTGTCTGCAGTAGCAATCACATGAGTGAATGAAACTTTCGAATTTTAATCTCATTCAAAAAAAAATATTGTAAAAGTGATCTATAAGCGAATTGATTAATTTTCCCAACCGTAGTTTATGTCAAACACCACATGATTTGTACTGTGTTGTGGCAAATGGATGCTATGTGAACAAAAAAAGAAAAACAATGTACATAAAGCGACAAAATTTAATCGGATATTAATAAGATGCTTTCAACTAGTGATACTTAGAATGAGAAAGATAGGCGATGGAGGGAATCGTCAATTTGGCAACTGGGTTTCACATGTCAGAGGTGCCAGATCTATTCTCAAAGCGCTATGTTGACTAACTTTTTCATTCGGCTCGTATAGTCGGTGATGACGATAGAAGTACTGGGGAATAATAAAGTGCACCGCAGGAACCGTGAAGGTGTTAAATTTTATGTTTATATTCAATTTTAGACACTTTTACCACAATTAATCATTATTTTGCTAACCATACAAACGGTTTGTGAAAACCCGGTTAAAAACCAATGTGATAATACAATTTTAAAGTATTCTTAATTCAGTGCGTCTTGAGCTGCCCGACAGATCAGACGTTTTTTGGTTGCTCGTGGACTGGTCTTTGACTGCCTATAGCTTCAAAGTTTGTGTTTTGTCAGTTTGTCTTTTAAAGATCACCTGGAAGTTAGTTAACTTACATCAGTCTTTCTCAAGACTACCTATTTCTTTCTTTCTCAATACTTGCAATTTGATATTATTTTTGAACTTTTTTCGTATCACCTGAAATGGCAGGACGAAAAAAGAAACCACGCATCGCTACGGGGAGGGAAAGAGAGGCATCTCTTTCTGAAACTAGCTTATGCCGTGAAAATTTATATGATATTCTGCCTGAGCAAGAAGCCGGCGAAATTGAAATGTTCGAAAGTAAAACTATTCAAAGTGAAATTTCTGTAAAAAAGGAGAAAGTTCCACCTATTGTGGTAACTATTGCTTCTGAATTTAATATTTTTAAAAGAGAACTTTCTACGTTTCTCTCCGACGTCAAAGTTACTTATCAAATTGGCCGAAGATGCGAATGCCGTTCACTGGCCCAAACATTGAAAGATTGGAATCGTCTTATTCAGTATTTAACAGAAAAGATGTATAAATATTTTACATATGACACTAAGAGCGCCAAGCCGTTCAAGGTCGTATTGAAAGGTCTCACCAACGATCAAACCGTTGATGAGATCAAAATTACTTTGGCAGAATTACTTTTATAGCCCCTACCCAAGTAATTCTGATGAAACAAAAATCACGAGGCGAAAACAGTCAGCGAACTGGAATTTCCCTTGTAAATTATTTAATTCATTTTAACCGCAGTGAGGTTAATAATTTAAATTTTTTTGAAAAAGCACATGCTTTATATAACGTGCGTGTAAAATGGGAATTATATCGAAAGTTTGGCGGAGGTGAAAAGCATATCGCCCAATGCCGTGTTTGCCAACGTTATGGCCATGGTTCAAAGTTTTGTAACATGGACCAAAAATGCCTCATTTGTGGAGACTCTTCTCACAAAAAGGACACATGTCCTGTGAAAGAGAGTAAAAAATTGCGCTGTGCGAATTGTAACGGCAACCATATGTCGAATTTTTATCAATGCCCAGCCCGTTTAGCAATTGTTAAGGCAAGGCAAGGTAAACAAAATTCAAAACAAACTTCAAAACAAAATTCTCCAAGCGTACCAGAACCACCCACTTTCTCAACTCCTTTGCATACTCGTTTAAACATATGCACAGGTTACAGGTAGTTCGAACATTCTACCGCCTAATGCTGGTAGTTCGAAAATGACCGCTAATATGGGTAAGCAAAACACGCTAGAAAATAATTGTACACCTATTACTCCAGCTAATATTACTACCGAAAATATTTTTTCTAATGTCAACTGCCTGGGGCCTATTACGGCAGGTAAACTTTCATTTCTGCAACAAGCAATGTTCGATCTTATGAACGTCATGTTGCAGGCAAAATCAATGTTTGAAGCCATCCAAATAGGTACAAATTTGGGAATTAAAATTGTTTCTAATTTAAAATTTAGCAATGATTTTAAATAAACCAATCAAAATTTTGAATTGGAATGCTCGCTCATTGAAGGCCAATGAGAATGAGCTTTTTAATTTTTTAACAGTAAATAATGTGCATATCGCAATTATTACTGAAACATTTTTAAAACCTAACATTAATTAAAATATGATCCCAATTACGTGGTTCATAGATATGATAGGATTCAGGGTTCCGGCGGTGAAGTTACAATTGTAATTCATCGCCGAATCAAACATCGTGCTCTTCCCCATCTTGAGACGAAAGTTATTGAAACTTTGGGAACTGAAGTTCAAACTGAACTTGGGATTTCATTTATTGCCGCAGCATATTTACCATTCCAATGCACACGCGAGCACAAAAATTATTTTAAAGGTAATTTACAAAAACTCACCAGAAATCGTTCGAAATTTTTTATAATCGGTGATTTTAACGCTAAACATCGGTCATGGAATAATTCTCAAAGTCATTCCAATGGCAAAATTTTATTCAATGATTGTTCTTCAGGGTACTATTCTATTTTGTCTCCGAATAGTCCTACTTGCTTTTCTTCTGTAAGAAACCTACAACAATTGATTTGGTGCTAACAGATCTAAGTCATGTATGTAGTGATTTGATCACACATGCTGACATTGATTCTGACCATCTTCCAATAACTTTTTCTTTATCACATGAATCACTTTTAAACCCTATGAGCTCTGTTTTTAATTATAACAAGGCTAATTGGGAAAGATACAAAACTCATATTGAGAGAAATTTCAATAATGAGCTTGATTTGCAATACGAAGTGAATATTGATTCCGCTTTAGAATCATTGAAATGTGCAATTATTGATGCCAGAAATTATTCTGTTCCAAAGGCTCAAGTGAAATTTGATTCACCAATAATTGACGAAAATCTTCAACTTCTAATTCGTTTGAAAAATGTCCGCAGACGTCAATATCAACGATCTCGTGACCCTGTTTTTAAAACTATTTACGAAGATTTACAGAAAGAGATTAAACATAGATTTACTCTTCTGAGAAATCAAAATTTTGAGACTAAAGTTGAAAAATTTAAACCATATTCAAAACCCTTTTGGAAGCTGTCGAAGATTCTTAAGAAACCTTCAAAGCCTATTCCAGTTTTAAAAGATGATGAACGTTTTCTTGTATCCAATGAACAAAAGGCTCAAAGACTTGCCCAGCAGTTTGAGAGTGTTCATAACTCAAATTTGAATTTTCTGAGTCCAATCGAAAATGAAGTCACACGTCAATTTGATTTAATTTCTTCCCAAAATTTTTTACCTACAGAAATAATTGAAACTAACTTGAATGAGATTAAATCAACTATTAAAAATTTCAAAAATATGAAAGCACCTGGTGACGACGGAATTTTTAATATATCAATCAAACATCTCCCTGAGAGCGCAATGGAATTTTTAGTGAAAATTTTCAATTGCTGCTTCAAAATTGCATATTTTCCCAAATTATGGAAAAATGCAAAAATTACTCCAATTTAAAAACCGGATAAGAATCCAGCTGAAGTTTCAAGTTATCGTCCAATCAGTTTGCTTTCTTCAATAAGTAAACTGTTTGAGAGAATTATTCTTAACAGAATGATGTCACACATCAACGAAAATTCAATTTTTGCAGATGAACAGTTTGGATTTCGCCATGGACATTCCACAACTCATCAATTGCTCAGAGTTACTAATATGATACGAGCTAACAAATCTGAAGGTTATTCCACTGGAGCTGCTCTTTTAGACATAGAAAAAGCATTCGACAGTGTTTGGCATAAAGGTTTGATTGCGAAATTGCAAACTTTTAATTTTCCAATTTTCCTAATCAAAATCTTGAAAAACTATCTTACTGATCGAACTCTGCAGGTTGTCTATCAGAATTCAAAATCTGATAGATTTCCTGTCAGAGCAGGTGTGCCTCAAGGTTCTGTCTTGGGCCCAGTCCTGTACAACATATTCACTTCAGATCTTCCTGATTTGCCTCCAGGATGCACAAAGTCATTGTTCTGCGATGACACAAGCATTTCCGTGAAAGGAAAAGTCTTCGTGTCATATGCAGTCGATTGCAGAAAAGTTTAGATATATTTTCTTCCTACTCGCAAAAGTGGAAGAACTCCCCCAATGCTTCTAAAACACAAATGATAATTTTTCCCCATAAGACTAGGGCTTCTTTCCTCAAGCCAAAAAATAATCACGTTGCCAAGATGAATGGGGTTATATTGAGTTGGTCTGACAAGGTTAAGTACTTGGGACTAATTTACGATAAAAAACTTTTATTTTCAAAGAGCACATTGAAAGTATACAAGCCAAGTGCATCAAATATACGAGATGTTTATATCCTCTCATTAACAGGAATTCTAAACTTTGTTTTAAGAACAAACTTTTGATTTACAAACAAATTTTTAGACCAGCAATGCTTTATGCTGTACCGATTGGGATCGAAGCAAACTGTGACCGCGAGTGGATGTGAATAATTTTCCGCTTACATGTTTTTGCAAAAATTAAAATAATAGTTATACGAACATTTTCAGTTTATCGTACCAAAGTGCAAAGAACCGGATGGAGTTCGTTTATTCACGCGTGGAAAATTTTAAGTTGTTTATCATAAAGTGAAAATTACAGTGAAAAAATGACTCAGAAAATGACGCTACTTAGTGCATTATCATTTTTTGCTAGGGCTATACCTTCTACACGATGCAGTGTTTGTGTTAGTTTAAGGAAAACAGAAATAGGTGGAAAAAGGACTAGATGCAATATGCTGTGAGGATGATTGGTTACGAGTTTTTTCTTCATTATTGCATTGTGTCTCGTGTTTTGCACTGATTTCAATGTGGTGTTAGTGGTGTTTAGTATGCTTTTTTTTTTTTTTTTTTTTTTTTAAGGGGGGATTTGTTAGTAGCTTAAGTATTTATGATAAATATTAGTAAATAATGAGTATGTGTGTCCAATCACAAATGGTGACTTCTCAACACTGTTAGAAATTTGTAATTTTAATTGTTAGGATTTGTTTGCTTTCGCAATTAGGACTTATCATTCGTAGGGATTTAAACCTACTTGTCAGAAAAGGGGAAGTAAACTTACAACTAACTTAATTGCTAACTTATTGGCTATAAAAAGAGCTTATCGTAGCAATTGAGGATTGCAACGATTTTTGTCGAAAATTGTTAATAATTTTATTTGACATACCTTCTAATGGTTCAACACCAGTAAGTCTATGTAATTCGAGTGTACCAAACCAAGGAGGACGCTTCAAAATCATTTTCAGAATTTTATTCTGAATCCTTTGGAGCGTTTTCTTCCTTGTTGAACAGCAACTTGACCAGATCGGTACAGCATAAAGCATTGCTGGTCTAAAAATTTGTTTGTAAATCAAAAGTTTGTTCTTTAAACAAAGTTTAGAATTCCTGTTAATGAGAGGATATAAACATCTCGTATATTTGATGCACTTGGCTTGTATACTCTCAATGTGCTCTTTGAAAATAAGTTTTTCATCATAAATTAGTCCCTTAGTACTTAACCTTGTCGGACCAACTTAAAATAACCCCATTCATCTTGGCAACGTGATTATTGTTTGGCTTGAGGAAAGAAGCCCTAGGCTTATGCGGAAAAATTATCATTTGAGTTTTAGAAGCATTGGGAGAGATTTTCCACTTTTGCAAGTAGGAAGAAAAAATATCTAAACTTTTCTGCAATCGACTGCATATGACACGAAGACTTTTTCCTTTTACGGAAATGCTTGTGTCATCGCAGAACAATGACTTTGTGCATCCTGGAGGCAAATCAGGAAGATCTGAAGTGAATATGTTGTACAGGACTGGACCCAAGACTGAACCTTGAGGTACACCTGCTCTGACAGGAAATCTATCAGATTTTGAATTCTGATAGACAACCTGCAGAGTTCGATCAGTAAGATAGTTTTTCAAGATTTTGATTAGGAAAATTGGAAAATTAAAAGTTTGCAATTTCGCAATCAAACCTTTATGCCAAACACTGTCGAATGCTTTTTCTATGTCTAAAAGAGCAGCTCCAGTGGAATAACCTTCAGATTTGTTAGCTCGTATCATATTAGTAACTCTGAGCAATTGATGAGTTGTGGAATGTCCATGGCGAAAGCCAAACTGTTCATTTGCAAAAATTGAATTTTCGTTGATGTGTGACATCATTCTGTTAAGAATAATTCTCTCAAACAGTTTACTTATTGAAGAAAGCAAACTGATTGGTCGATAACTTGAAACTTCAGCTGGGTTCTTATCCGGTTTTAAAATGGGAGTAGGTGTTTAGTATGCTGATTGCTGATTCATCACCACCTTTCCGCAAACAGAGCGGCTTCGGAACAATTCGGATAAGTATTTGTTATTTTGCAATGCGTGTCATTAGTGAGACTGTGTATTGGAGGGCTGGCGGGGCGCTCGCGGTTCGGGCAGCTGTCAACATCAAGACGGGTGAACTGTATGATTTTGCATTGCCGTTATTCGTTTTGGACAGTTGCCTTAAGCGGTGGGTGCCTGGTCATTTTTCTAGTATATAGTTTCTCTAGGTGCTAAGTTCAAAAACCAGATAAGCAGATTTTCTCGCGGAACGCCGACGTTTGCAGTCCGTCTGCGGACTTTTAACGCAGCGCCAATGTTTACATTTTGACAGGTTCTGAGCAGATTTATGCCGACCCCCCTTGTGAGCATTGCGTGATTTATGGATGCTGCCTAAACTAAACTATTTTTATTTAGTTACATATGATATTGACTCCAATACAATAAATATAACATGCTATTAAATACGGGTCAATTTTTTTGATACAAATGTATCAAACGAATTGAAAGTCTGAAAGTAATAATAAAATCTGTAAGATTCTAATATTATTTTGAGGCGGGGCTTACCGATTGGAAAATTACTCCGGAATGTACTGCAAGTACTCAGTCATTCTGTAAAGGGTCTTTGGAAGATCGGTAGAGCTAACATCTTCTAGAACCTGAAACTAAGATAGTTGCAGAAATGAAAGATAATTGCACTGTCTTTTTTTCACTATATCACTGCCAGACAGTGGGTTCTAGAAAGGTTCCACACACACACAGCAATGCTTTATGCTGTACCGATCTGGTCAAGTTGCTGTTCAACAAGGAAGAAAACGCTCCAAAGGACTCAGAATAAAATTCTGAAAATGATTTTGAAGCGTCCTCCTTGGTTTGGTACACTCGAATTACATAGACTTACTGGTGTTGAACCATTAGAAGCTATGTCAAATAAAATTATTAACAATTTTCGACAAAAATCGTTGCAATCCTCAATTGCTACGATAAGCTCTTTTTATAGCCAATATGTTAGCAATTAAGTTAGTTGTAAGTTTACTTCCCCTTTTGTGACAAGTAGATTTAAATCCCTACGAATGATAAGTCCTAATTGCGAAAGCAAACAAATCCTAACAATTAAAATTACAAATTACTAACAGTGTTGAGAAGTCACCATTTGTGATTGGACACACATACTCATTATTTACTAATATTTATCATAAATACTAAAGCTACTAACAAATCCCCCCCTTAAAAAAAAAGTATTCTTAATTCATTGTTTAGCAATAGAGCAAAAAAAACGTATGAAAATAAACACGTCCTTTATTGTATCTGATAGCAATACCTCTCAATGTGTTGTTATCTTTCTTGTTCGTTTGGCTCAGATTTTGGCTCACAATATTCTCTCCGCAGATCTCTCCCTCTGAGTATTGCTACTTTCAACTGATCGAGTTGGTGCAGAATCCGATCTCACAATACACGCTTGTGTGGTGGTAATTCAAATCGAATTGAATCCTGCAAGTTACAAAAAAGCGATAAAAAGTCAGCGGTTCTGATGAAAACAGTACCCAATTATCGGACAATATTCACGAAAGTTTTTTCTTACAAAACATACAGCCTTTTACATTATAGTAACAACTACAGGAAAGCTTTCTGATCAATAAGCATTGTAAAGACTGGAACGCACAAAAATTGGTCGACAAAAAAATCGTTTCTTTCAGTCAAAATTCATAATACAAAAAACTTTCTATGTTTATTTTGGTAGTTCAACTCACATATTTAAAGTAAAAAATGTACGTTCATTATTTTGGTTTCCCAAATCCAAACTGCAGTGCCTTCCGCTTAACCCCTTTCATTAAATTTTGTACAGTGGTCTTATCGACTTTATTCGTCGCCAAACGCCAGCTAGATTTGTTCTGCTGCTCGTTTTCAATGGATTTTTTGTTTTATTTTTTACCTTTGTTATACTACACAAAGGTTATAAAATCGGTCGAAAAACGCAAAATAGATCCATGATCCGGAGGGTCGAATCGTATATACCATCTGACTCAGCTCGACGAACTGAGCAATGTCTGTTCGTGTGTATGTGTGTGTGTGTATGTGTGTGTGAGTGTGTGTGTGTGTGTGTGTGTGAGTGTGTGTATGTATGTTGTCTGTATGTATGTGCCGCAAAATACTAACGCACCTTTCTTACAGAACGCAATATCCGATTTGAATGACCTTATACGCAAACGGGAGCCACTGTGCTCCCCCAGAATGCTACCGAGTGGATTTTTGATTAGTGGCTTAGATTTTAAAATATTGATCAAAGAGTATTTTTATATGAGACATTCAACTTTTAAGGCAAAATTAATGGCACGGAGAGCCATGTGTTGTATACAAATTTACTCAGATCGACGAATTGAACAATTTATGTATGTTTGTGTATGGTGCCTGTACGTATGTATGTGTAAATATGTTGTTTATATGTGTAGTATATTAAAATCGACTCAAAAAAGAAAAATAATGAAAAAACACTCTTTTTACAGAACGCTTATTCCGATTTTGATGTTCGCATGCTCAATTGAAACACCAGAGCTCTTTGAAAATCATACTGAGTGCGATCTTTTATTGGTTGCTTGAACTGTAGAGTTTTGACCAAAGTATATTTTAGACATGGGTTATTTTACTTTCTGTATAATTTTTCTCTCTCACTGCTCTTTCTTTTTCTCTATCCCTCTTTTTTTCTTATCGCTATTTATTTCTAATTTTTAATTTGAGGAGTAAATATAGTAATGAAAATAGAAAATTAAACTAACTGAGTATATGATTGTAGAAACTACGAAAAATATAGCTCAGCAGGTGGGACTCGAACCCACAACTTCCAATCTCTATATTTTTCGTAGTTTCTACAATCATATTTTCAGTTAGTTTAATTTTCTATCTTCATTACTATATTTACTATTCAAATTAAAAATCAAAAACAGCATGACTTTGCTTAGAGTGGAAAAAAGAAAAGTAGCTATTTATTTCTCAAAAGAAACCAACAATCATCGACAACTTTTCAAATTTACACTCTTCGTAGTGCGTCTTAACTGGTGTAAATAAATTACCCTTTAGCTTTTTCTTGAAAATTTGAACCAGATTTTAGAAGAAACTGCAATGCTTACAAAGCTTCCGTGTTCACTTCTTATAAAATATATATTAAATTGTACGTTGAACCTCGATTTGCGAAGAGTAAGAAACATTTACAGCTTTCGGGAGCCAAGCATTGTAGCAAAATCTGATCCCACAGTTTGCACATGTAACACAATTAGCGATGCAGATATTTTGAAAAGTTTTACCAAAGATGTATAGACCTATTTACGTACGAATGTGTTAGTGCCACCCGTTGAGCAAAACACAAATAAATCGCTGTTTTGTTTGCAATGCTACGTTTTGAACAGCTGGAAAATTTTTCAGTTGAATACTTATTTTATGTACAGTGCTTTTTCGATTTTATCACGGTCAAAAAAAAATTTACCGTGAATTTGGCGCAACCGTGAATTTAGCGAAATGATAAAAATGTAATTTTTTGTGTTGGATTCAATTGAAATTTGTGATATTTTGAGTAAAATGATGCACTTTCATGGTTGAAGGGGATATAAGTTCAAGATACAAATGAATAAACAAGAAAAGGTTAGTTTATGATGTTTTTCTCCATTACATTTTCGCGAACTTTCTCCCGCCTATCATACATGCAATATCAATATGATTCGTACTGCCCATTCTTTGGCATAGCTAGTAGAATCTAATGCTTGTTTATGTAAAATTGTGGAACCGCTAGATTTTATAATTTTTAAATCCACGCTCTATGAGAACCAAACTGTAGGGTTATTTGAGTTGTTAACAGATTTTTTTTTCTCAACTGCTCGAATAAAACGTAATTTTTGCTTCGAAGTCAATGAAATACAAATGATGTTTCGAATGCATTTTCTACTACTGGAAGTGCATTATTCTTGATTTAACCTTTTTTTAAAAAAAGCGTGATATAAACGAAAAAAAAACATGAGAAAATCGAGCGTGAATTTGGCGAACAGTGATAAAAACGACTGTTGATAAAAGCGAAAAAGCACTGTATTCAATTTGTGACCAGGAATCTGAAGTAGCTGATGAACGTTATCGGCAAAATAAGGAAAAAGTGTTGAAGCAACTCTACATGGCTCTACACGTTTACTAGTGTGCGCAGGTGAAAAGTCACTTATCTTATCACTTATCTTATATAAATATTGCTTTCTAATTTAAGACTAAGTGCAAACAGAGTATCCATGTTATTCCACTTCTCGTTATCGCAGCAAGATTTAAAAAGTCTTTATTCCGAATTTTTTCATACAGCCTAGGCCTTCGAAAAGAATAATGTTCTCGCCTACACTCTGAAAATCCAAAATTCTCAAAGATCGTGGAGAACCTTCATTTTAAGATAATGCATTTGAGATAGAATTGAATTGACAACCTTCATCAATGGCTATATTTTTTTCCTGTATAATTCTGAACTATATTTCGAGAGCAGGTTTGTAGAAGTTTGCTTCAATTCGTAAAAAAGACTTGATGCTGATTCATAAATCTAGGTCCTGCAATTTCTGAAAATAAAGTGAATGAGTAGAACCGCATTAAACTAACATACATGCTTGCTGTTCTAGTGTGAAATCAGCATCTATTACTGTATCCCCACGTTCGATTATCTCAAAAAAAATTTAATTGCTTTTAGCCAGCATTTAAAAATTGGTTTGTGATCGAAAAAATAAGACTAATGTACTCCAGTGATAAATTTCCTATTATTTGTGAAAACCACGTCAAGCTTTAAATCAATGATCGTCCTTGGTTAACGTTCTGAAAACTATTTTTTAAATTCTTTTCATTCATTATTGAAATTGGACTTACGTTGGTATACGATTTGTAATTGACTGCCCTAATATGTATAAAGTAATAGTTAGTATAACAAAGGTTTCTGCACCACTAGGTGGATTAATTCAATTTTTTTAATATTTCGTGTGACCAATTCTCGATACTGTTCGAAAGGGCGGAAATCTGGGCTGTTACCCGGGCAGGAGAGGATAACAAAATCATAACTCATCAATAACATATTTAGTTATGAGGACTTATCGTGTTATTCGAAAGATATTCACGTTTCAAACGTGCATATGAAAATATCATCAAATTTTGATATCATATCTCGCTATGCTTTAATGAGATGTTTGAGATGATTTTAAAATACCTGATTAAAAGTAAGTTTTCAATCGAAAATTGTTCGATATTGATTATTTATAATGTATCAGTTATGCATTCAGTGTTCAAAAGGTTGAAAATATCTGAATCGGTTATTTTCGTGATTTTTAATGCAAATTCTAGGTTTGTTATTGAAATATCAAGCTTTGTTATTCATATAGTCTTGAAGGAACAATATTTTGGTATTATTTTTTGATATTTTACCAACTATGTAAACCATATTAAGATCAAAATGAGGTGTATTTCCAATATCTGGTTGTGATATTATAATGACATTTTCTCCTGCTCGGGTAGAAGGGTTGTGGTCGTAGGGAACCACAACCACGTTATTCGATTCGTACCACTCGATCGCCAGAACAGCACAGTCGCTCTAGGAATGGTAGCAGCCGATTTTCCAGGCTTTCCTGGACGTAGATCTTTTGATTGACGGTTTCGTAGTGAAATTCCGCTTTTTAGACCACACGTGCATATGGCCTGCCAGACGAGGTATTTTTTCGGGAATTTCGATATTTTGATGGTTTTGAAAATTTAGGCCACCTTCCCTTTTCTTGATACGGTATAAAATTCCTATCCCGAAAGCTGCTCGAAATCAACCTTCACATAAGTTTCGTCACCCACGGTCGATTTTTGTTAGCAGATTACAGTTTTCCGGACCACCGCTTTGCCGAGGTGTTTTGATCGTAATCTGGGTTCGCCACCTTCACCGCCTTAAACGTCGACAACCCGGCTCGTTTCTTGGCCCGCTGCGCATTAATATTGGAAACAATGAGCTTGCCAGTGACGTACTTGATGGAGAGATCAAGATTCCGCCTATAATTCGCTTCTTCATCGTAGCTGCTACGTCCGAATTACGATTGCCGCCGCTTCCAGGCTTCCTGACGGTCGGCAGACGCTCCCTGAACACTTTTGAAACATATGTTATGGTCGATTTGGCCACATCCAGCAATTTTGCCAATCTGGCGTGCGAGAACGTCGGATTCTCTTGCTGCGCGAGTAAAATTTTGACACGCTGTTCCTCTTGCTTGGACGCCGTTTTAAAAACTAGAGAGCAACCGGTGAAAACTCATTATAGCAACCATTGTATATACAATCAACTTCCAAATGCAACATTTCATGGTTTTGCCTTTCTCCTAGAAAGGTATAGCAATCACTTCCAAAACCGAAAGTATAAAAGTGCTCCAAAGGGCCGGATGGCATATATCACTCGACTCAGCTCGACGAGATGAGTATTTTGAACGGGCTACCTGAAATACCCTTAACTTTTGAATTTTATAAAGATTGAACTTGTGGTTCAAAAGTTATGAAAAGAAACGTGTTCTGAAGACTGTTTAATCACACTCATGTTTCTCAGAGATGGCTGGACCGATCTTAATGAAATCAGTGTCAAATGGAAGGTCTAGTTGCCCCATAAGACCCTATTGATTTGTTTTGCAATCGGACTATAAGTTTGCCTGTTGTGTTTAAAAATGTGAAATCCAGCTATGAAAAGGAACATATTTCGACGACTACTTGGACTCACTCACTTTTATCAGAGATGGCTGACCTGATTTCAACAAAATTAGTGTCAATTAATAAGTCTAGCTTCCTCATAACACCCTATTGAATTTTACTGTAATCGAACTGTAAATTCGTCTGTAATGTACCGAAATGTGAAAATCACGAAACTTTATTATCTCAGAAACTACACAACTGATTTGATCAATATTATTATCAGATGAGTGGGCTAGTTAAGGGTTAATTGATGAATTATGATTGAACACGTGGTTTCAAAGTTTGGCTGCCCTATACGTTCCCATTTCATTTGATTATAATCGAACTTAAGCAACCGTATGTAATAAATTGTTAATGAAACAACGAAAGTCTCAAAGATTCAAGATGATTTCTGGCCTCTGAGCGTCATTCTGGTTGAATGTTTTTAGATGTAACAAATATGTCCATAATGGTTCGACGCCCCTCCCTCTTCTGGAAGCACATGTTCCTGGGAAACAGCCGAAAATGATCAAATAACACCCAATACCAGAAGTCGCCATCTTAGAATTCATAATGGTATCTGTGGTCGATTTTGGCTCCTGTGTATCATTATAGATCCGGATATTGTTATATTGGGTGGAAATCGGCCATTTCTGGCTGTTTTCCACAAACCGAAAGTTGCCATCTTACTATCCAAAATGTTGCCTGAGGTCGATTATGGAACATATTTGTTACCTCTAAAACATTCACCTGCAAATTTGGTTCCTTTTACTCGGTTAGTTCTCGAGATGTGCAGAAATTTGTGTTTCATTTATATGGAAGCCCTCCCTTCCAGAAAAGGGAGGGGTGTCGAACCATTACGGACATATTTGTTACCCCTAAAAACATTCACATGCTAAATTTGGTTCCCTTTACTCGGTTAGTTCTCGAGATGTGCAGAAATTGGTGTTTCATTTGTATGGCACCCCTCCCTTCCAAAAGAAGGAGGGGTGTCAAAACATTATGGACATATTTTTTACCACTAAAAACATTTTCCTGCCAAATTTGGTTCCATTTAGTTTACGGGATGTGCAGAAATTTGTGTTTTATTCGTATGGAACCCCTCCTTTCCAGAAACAGGACGTTCAACTATTATGGACATATCTATTACCTCTTAAAACATCCACATGGCAAATTCGGTTTAATTTGCTTAGTTTGTTCTTGAGTTGTGCAGAAATTTATGTTTCATTCAAATGGGACCCCTCTCTTCCAAAAAAGGGAGGGGTCTCAAACTATCATAGGAACCTTTATCGGCACCAAAAACCCCTACATACAAATTTTCACGTCGATCGGTTCGGTAGATTTCGAGCCTATATGGATCAGACAGACAGACCGGACTGCATTTTTATATGTATTGTAACATCAATATTTTAGAACCTAAAGAGTGAATATACATTCATTTGATTGAAGTGTTCTTGTAAATCTATTTTCACAAATAAAAATTTGAATGAGAAAGGCTGGGTCTGACCGCTAGGTGGATTAATTTAGGTTTTTTTTAATGCATTTTTGACAGAAATATACCAATTTTAAGTCGACAAATTTTTGCGCGTTCCAGTCTTTAATTACTTTATGAGCATTTAAATATATTTAATGCAATCTTTCCTTCAAATTTACAGTGGAAGCAGTGCTACACGTGATGAAGCATTTGTAACTGGACTACACCCTGCAACTCAATATTCGATGCGAATGTTGGCTATTAACGAGATTGCATGTTCACCATTCACGAATTCACTCATATTCAAGACACAAGAAGAAGCACCAACAGAAGCGCCAACTAGTTTGAAAATCAAACCTAGTGGTCCTGGAGAATTAATAATAACATGGCAAATACCGCACAAAAATACTTGGAATGGTGACCTACTTGGATATACAATAAATTGCATGGAAGAGAAACAAAACATAAACTTCATAAGCAACAATGATTCACAAAACTTAACTTTTACAGCCAATGGTTGGGCGACAACAAAAATGTTAATATCCAATTTAAAAAAATTCACCAGATACTCAATTAAAATACGTTCGTTCAATGCCATATCGGCAGGTCCATGGAGTCCGATAATGCACAGCACAACGTTAGAAGATGTACCTGACACTCCACCCCGAAATGTGTCATGTAAAAGTCTCTCTTCTCAAAGTATCAAGGTACAGTGGCAGGAGCCTCTTCCTCAATTTCATAACGGAATATTGCAAGGATATAAAGTTTTGTACAGATCTTTTTCAAAAACCAGTAGGTTTCGACAGGGAGGAATTTATTCACTTTATTGAATGGTTGCTATTTATAGATGACCTTTATATGCCTTATGAAATCAAACGGACTTCTAACTTGGAAACTTACCTTCACGCTTTACTAAAAGCTACGAACTACTCCATCCAGGTATTAAGTTTTACTTTGTCGGGAGACGGCATGTCAAGCGCTTCAATATTTTGTGCTACAGAAGAGGATGGTATGTATAACAAATTTCATATTATTAGTTGATAAAAGCAGTAGCAGTTATATGTTTCATTTGGTTCTTGTTTTCATTATACAAACACTACCGTCTGCCGGGGTGTGATTGTGCAAAAAAAGGACACTTTTTTGTTCCTTAGCTTGTAATGCACACATTTAGGCAATGAGTTTGATCCAAATCACGTCAATGCACACCTTAATGTTAAGTTAACGACTGCCGCAAATATGGTCAAGTTACAATAAACTATAAATTTGCTTAAATTGAATGAACTTTGGCCTAATCTCACCCCTTCTATGGGGTGAGATTGTGCCAAAAAAAAATTGAATTTAATAACTGTTTAATGAACAGTAGTGTATCTACGAATAATTCACATGAATAACATGATAAAACAGTTAGTATAAGAACGACCATAAACAACATGGACTATTAAGGGGCTGTAGGGGGTTGACCAGAAATTACGTTTCATATGAATTATAGAAAAATGTATGACTGGATCAAATCAATATCTTGAGTAACCAGTTATGAGAACGTGGCTCATGGACAGTCTCTAAACACATAGTGGCGTCTCCAGGTAGCCTAGAAAGGGAAAACGTTAGGACATAAAGCCTGAGAAGACTTTGCGTTTCAATTATTATGTGTCATTGACCACTGTATATTCCATTGGAGATCTCAAAACTGCTGGAAACGTACCCACAACCCTCCTTCCTTGCTTTAAAAGTCATCAGTTTTTATAGAATAGGTGTACAAAATTTTGTTACATTCCATAAGTAATTTCAGTCATTGTAAATTTCCACCTAACAGTTGTTAGCTTCATGCTTGTCATTCTCCTCAGTATGTGAAAGGAGAGGAGAAAAAATTCACCGCGCACTTCCCTTCCAGTATGAGCCTGCGTGTAGCAAATGCTTTCACCACACTGCTTCTTTCTCACTCCAAAGTGTCTCAACCAGCTTACAGAGAGACAAACACACTTCCAGCTCACCCCACATCTGATAGAAACAAGAGGGGTGAATCACTCTACAGATAAAACGCAGAAGTGCACAACAGTGTCCACTGGCGAGTAGTCCGGAAGGTGAAAAAAAAACCTACCGGGCAAAAATGTAGTCCTCGTGTAGCTACGAACGAATTCCACCAGAGTAAATTTGACCGGCACGAGCGGCACGAGCAACGCAGTCTATTTTTTTTTCTCCCAATCTCTTTTCCTCTTCTACCATGCTCAAGAAACCAGCTGTGGAACGCACCGCAGATAGCTCTGCAGTGTAATTATTGTGCGTGATGTCCACACGTGTGAGAAAGTACAGAACTATGTCTATGTCTCTAGAGAGAGAGATTCCAGGTTTCACCGCAGTGCGTTTAGGTTGCTCAACAGGTAAAAATCATTTGTCGCTCTCTTCTAGCATGAGCGTATTGATTTTCTCTTTAGTGTGACGGCAGTTGTCTCCGCAGTGCAAGATGTTCTCCTACACTCTAGAGGTTTACTGAGGAGAAAAGACAAGCAAGGTTAGCTTACTGTTCTCAAGCATTTAGTCATTATTTCAAATAATACCATGGCTAGACAACATACCCCATGTAAACAATGCAAGTGTTTTGGTGTATACTGATATAATTTTGTCGTGAATGTGAATTCCGCACACTGTACCGTTCATCATAGCTTGGCACAATCTCACCCCAAAAGGGCTCGAAAAGTGTACAGTTTAGAAAAACATTTTTGCCTTTCTCCTAGAAAGGTATAGCAATCACTGCAAAAACCAAACGTATGAAAGTGCTCAAAAGGGCCGAATATCGTATATCACTCGACTCAGTTCGACGAGCTGAGCATTTTCTGTATGTGTGTGTATGTGTGTGTGTAACGCTCTCCCAATCTCACCCGATTTTCTCAGAGATGGCTGGACCGATTTCAATGAAATTAATTGCAAATGAAAGGTCTAGTGGCCCCATAGGACCTTACTGAATTTTATTGTAATCGGGTTTCTAGTTTAGAGGTTATGTATCAAAATGTAAAAATCACAAAACATCAATATCTCAGAAACTACACAACCGATTTGAACAAAATTAATTTCAAATGAACGGGCTACCTAAAAAACTCTTAACTTTTAAATTTTATGAAGATTGAACACTTGGTTCAGAAGTTATGGAGAGAAACGTGTTCTGGAGACTAGTTAATCTCACTCATGTTTCTCAGAGATGGCTAAACCGATTTTCATAAAATCAGTGTCATATGGAAGGTCTTGTTACCCCATAAGACCCTATTGATTTGTTTTGCAATCGGACCCTTACTTTGCCTGTTATGTTTAAAAATGTGAAATCCAGCTATGAAAAGGAACATATTCCGAAGACTACATAAACTCACTCACTTTTCTCAAAGATGGTTGAACCGATTTCCACAAAATTAGTGTCAAATGAAAGGTCTAGCTACCTCATAATACCCTATTGAATTTTTCTGTAATCGGACTGTAACTTCGTCTGTAATGTACCGAAATGTGAAAATCACGAAACTTCATTATCTCATAAACTACACAACTGATTTGATCAATATTATTATCAGATGAGTGGGCTAGTTAAGGGTTAATTGATGAATTATGATTGAACACGTGGTTCAAAGTTTGGCTGCCCTATACGTTCCCTTTTCATTTGATTATAATCGAATTTAAGCAACCGTTATGTATTAAATTGTTTGAACAACGAAAGTCTATTATCTCAAGTATTACTCGACTTATTTGAACATAACTAGTGTCATACAAACGAGTCATCTCTCAAACATACAAATAACAAACTTCATAACAATTTGATATGTGATTCAAAAGTTTTGGAATTAAAAAAAAAGTTCATAGACTATTCAAAACTATACCTGATTTGATCAATATATATGGGGCCGTTCAATAATTCCGTAAGCATATTTTTCCACTTTTTCAACCCCCCCTCCCTCCTTTGTAAGACATCGTTAGATTTTTTGATACACCCCCTCCCCCCTAGTAATATCTTACTGCCATTATATATAGATTTTTACTTTAGTTTTATCATTATAAAGCAAGCGCAGTACTTCGTTTCGTCTTCTGTCCTTTATTCGAGTAATTTTGTAATTCCCTTGCCATGAATTTTACCGTCCACGCTGTCATTAACATGATTATTTGAACAGCTGCATTAACAATGTTTTTCTTACGCAAGAAAATCAATTCATCCCTCTCCCTCTCTTGTAAGATAGCGTAAGAAAATTGCACACCCCCCTCCACCCCTATTTTCTTACGTAATTACGGTTTCGCTCGTGATTTAATTGTTCGAAATTAAGTCATTTCTTTTATTTCGCTATTTCTTAAGCACTAACATTACGTCAAATTTCATATTTTATACTTCAATTACAACATCAATATTTTAGAACCCAAAGTGTAAATGTACTTTTATTGGATTTAAGCATTCATATAAATCTCGCCAAACATGTGAAAAGGGCCCATGTGCCATTTGTAAACAAGCCAAATTTTCTCATTTTGTGATTAATACAAGCGTAATCTATCCCTACAAATAAGATTTTTTGATAAAAAAAGTTGTTTTCAATCAACAAACCTTATTTGTATGGGCAGATTAAGCTTGTATTCGTCAAAAAACGTGAAATTGTGGCTTGTTTACATATGGCACATGGGCCCTTTTCACATGTTTGGCGAGAAATCTATTTTTACAAATAACAAGTTTGAATGAGAAAGGCTGAGTCTGACCGCTAGGTGGATTGATTTAGGTTTTTCTGAGCCATCACAGGTTCAATGCATAATATTTTCTCAACACATTGGAGACGACATCCTAACGTACCATCCGAGCAGTAACTTGATGTAATTTTTTGATCGGGTTGGTTTGCATGGGACATTTTTTGGTAACGTTATTTGCGCGAGTTTTTCTGCCTGTACTTTGGAACATTATTTATGTAAAACAGTTCACTAATATTATCTATGTTCTATTTCAAGTAGAGCTGGGACTATCCGGATTAAAATATCCGGATATCCGACCTCGGATATCCGACAAATATCCAAAATCCGGATCAATCGGATATCCGGATATTATCCGACAGGATATCCGGATTTTCTGATAGTCGGATACCCGGATATCCGGATTTTGTATCCGAACATAGTTTAATGCGAATTATATAAATAATAACTTATGGGGGATTGTGAAAAAGCCATTTTTCGCGTTACGTTTTATTTGAACGAGCTTATAAAGACAGAAAAAAAATGCGGATATCCGAATAGTGAATATCCGGAAATCCGAATATCCGACCATTCGATTATCCGTATCCGGATATCCGGACATCCGAATAGTATTCGTTTAGCCATCCGTGATCCGAGCTTCGGATAACCGGGTTACGAATATATCCGGTTGAAAGTCCCAGCACTAATTTCAAGTTGTGAATAAATATGTCATGTTTCATACAGTATTGAGTTTGATGCATTAGGTTCTAGAAATCTCAAGTAATTTAACATACAAACATTTCCCTTTTTGGCTCAATCTCACCCCCGTGGCTTAATCTCACCCCGGCAGACGGTATCAAAACTTCACAACAAAGTCGTAGTATTATATTGATCTAGTTCGAATATACGTGTGGTCCCCGTGGTTCTGTGGTTAGCGATGTCGGTCGGCTAGCTCTCCCACACGGTTGTGACATCGGGTTCGATTCCCGATCAGGTCGAGGATCTTTTCGAGCTGGAAATTTTCTCGACTTAGCACTGGGGCACGGTGTATCGTTGTACTTATCCTACACATGCAAAATGTGCCAAAAAACAATATCGATAACGAATTCTCTCAACTAATCTAGTTGATCGAGACCGCATAAGCCCCCCAGGCTTGCGTGCGATATTGTGTGTCGGATATACGTAAAGCAGTCAGACCTTGTGGTTTCCTTTCGCCATTTGTCTACATTCTAAATTCATGGTCCTTGAGTACAGATATCAGGAATATTGGGGAATTTACCAAAAGCATGGATTGGAGTAGAGATTTATGCTATAATCGAATGTGTGAACGTTTGCATGAAGAGGAATAATAAACACGCGAATATGTTTGCATTTTCTCTGATAGCCAAGCGACACTTAAAGGCTTTATATGCCTGCAAATGTACTTTAAAAATTGTATGGGAATTAGGGTGGTTTACCGGTAAAACCGATAATTTTTCAATACCGAAATACCGATATTGGAGAGCGGAAAATCCGGTATTTTCGGTATTTTTCTTTATGTTAAAAAAAAACTTGTCACAATATTCATAAATCATTGTAAGGCTAACGAATGCTACTCACTCAGGTAGGCGTTACAAATCACATGACGATGTGTATAATAAATACATTTAGACAGAAGCAACATTGAATATTAATTTACCCTTACCTATTTATCAATTTTTGTTATCTTTTTGCTTGTTCTGCATGGATTCAGACGACATGTTTATGTGTATCGATAATATGTCAAAAAAACATCTTATCAATAAAGCAAAACATTTATTTTTTAAGTCGAACAGCTAATCTCTTTACACACTCATACTTACAGAGGCAACTCATGGGTTTTGAACCTACCAGTTTAACTACAAATTATGAAATTCAAACTAGGCAGTAATCACAATCATGTCAGCGAAAAAACGCAAGTCATTATCCATTTTGTGCAATTTAAAAGTAAAACTAAGAAAATAATAAATAAATATAAATTTGGAATAGGAATTTATTTTCTGTTGATACAAAATGTTTACAGGATGAAATAATCAACCAATAAAGAATTTCATCCTGAAAATTACTGTTCCTTGAAAAAGTGAAATTTAAATAGCTGTAGCATGGTTAAAGCTTCGTCGCCCATGCCGCAGCGGGCTTTTATTAGCAACTAGCTGAATGTTCCCGGATTTTCTCGTGTTGAAAATTCTGCTATTTCCATAATTTTCTATATTTTTATATATTTTTGACCAATTTCTCATTTCAAATATTTGTTTCTATTTCAATTACAAACTTGTTCATATGCCACGTTTTTCGTTTCTCTATCAGGAACTAAAATAATAAAATAATTATAATAATAAACAATTAAGACGAACTGTTTAAAGAGCATCGAACAGAATAAAAAAGTATTTAATTTAATTCTGGTCTGATCGTCATTTCTTTTTTTTAATCGTATACTCTTCTCAACAGTTGCAAATATTGTTTTTCTAAGAATTTTAATGTTATTCACTAATTTTAAACTAAGTTTTGCGATGTGAATGAAAATTATATTATGTTATTATTTTTTTGTTAACATAAGTTTCGAAATTATGTTCTTCGTAATCATATCACTAGATTCATTCATTGAAGTTTTTCAAACACTGGTAAAATTATCCATTGTTGTATGTGGAACATATACCACAAGAGATCAAAGCAATGGTCGCAGAGGTCCAAATCTTACAAAAAAGAAAAAAAACTGAACCGTAATGAAGCATAGGTAGGGGTAAGCGGGGTTAGACCGCCCCCTTAAGCAATTCTGTTTACAGAAAAAAAGGTTGCGGCTGCATTTAATTTTTTTCTGTGCTAAGTAGCTCTTCTATCCAATACCCGCATCTAAAAAATAAGTACTGAAATATTTTTGTTTATTTTCTAGCTTTTTCTTCAATTTTAAACAAGCATTGAAAATGTGCAGATCTTTTTCATGCGGGGTAAGCCCGCCCACCATCTGTTGAGGATGACAAATATTTTTAGGGCCAAAATGGTTAATTTTATCGGTATAGTGTCTTTGGCAAAGTTGTAGATAGTAATATTTTTCTTCAAAAAAAGTATACACTATAAAAAATCTAAAAATAATTAATATTTTTTCTAAGTTTAAATTTTTCTTTTACTTTTAATTATCCATGTTCAAATCAATGTTTAGGTAACTTCTTTTGGTTTTTTATAATAAATAGATTTTTCAGAATTGGGGGTTTTCAAGATATTCAATTTATAATATACCTGCCTTTAAACTAAAAATAAATACTCATTAAACCTGTCTGTATGATTTTTCCGAAGACTTATTATGTATAGAATAATAATAATAATAATAAACTTTCGACGTAGAATACGTCTTACGACAACAATCACAGGGACGCAATTTCAATACAGGGATCCAATTTCAAAACCGAAAACATCGAGAGCGTCACAAAAATTGTCCAATTTCAAACGCTTTAAACCCAGTCAGTTTCCAACCGATATCTGTCATTTTTGCAGCAATCGATTGGAAAATCATTTAAGCAGCCGTCCAAATGCAGAAAATTGTAATCTGATTGTTCAAACTATTGTAATATTGAAAATTGTTGAACATTATCGAAACGCAAATGCCAACTTTTGATTGGTCGCTTGCTGCCTTTCCCTAAAAAGGACGACAGAATGGAGTACCTAGTTAGCCGGGAATGCACTCTTCGGGCTATATAAGAGACTGTTTCTCCTCAAGCAAATCAGTTTACTAGCAGCAGGCAGCAGCAGCGGACATCAAAACCGATGGCAGTAGGCGAAGTGGATCAGCATCGGGCAATAGCGGCGTTGGTAGTGGTTAGCTGCAGTTCCTACCTCTTTCGGTTCGGCTTCCCTTCGATCTGAGTTGGACTCCACCAGCGGTAATCCGATTCAGATATCGTTGGGTGAATACAACCCGAAACTGAAAGAGACTCGCACCGCCAGGTGATTTGAGAAGCCACCATCATCCAGCGTATGTAGGGTGTGTGCACATAACGTGTGTGAATATTTAAAGCGTGTATCCCTAATATATAAGGTGTGTGGCTAGCGTGTGTTGCTTGCTATAAAGCGCGAGTGTATGTTTATGGCGTGTATGCATGTCTGTAGCGCGTGTGTGCATGTTTATAATGCGTGTGGCACCACCACCGCAACCACCACCGCCACCGCCATATAGCGTGCGTGGCTAGCTGTATAGCGTGTGTCTATGTTTATAGCGTGTATGTGCATGTCTATAGCTTCTGTGGCTTGGTATATAGCGTACGTGGCTTGCTATATAGCGTGTGTGGCTTGCTATATAACGTGCGGCTAGCGTGCATGGCTTGCTATATCTGCTATATAGTTAATAGCATGTGTGGCTTGTTATATAGCGTGTGTGGCTAGCAGTATAGCGATTGAAATTTTCATATATACATAATTGCTAATAAATCACCTCATGTAGAATTTGAGTATCACTGTAAATCATCCAAAACTAAATAAAAAATTTGCCATGTTGAAAAAATATTCACTTGTCAATAAATGGCATTGCCACACACAATTAACTTCAAAGTTTATCTGAAGAATTTCTGAGCTAGTGAGCCTGAATCGCATAATTTTTCGCGCAAGTCTTACTAATTGCAGCAATCAGTTGTAAAATTATCTATGCTATCGTAAAACGCAGAAAATTGTTATTTGAACTGTTATATCATAGATGGAGAATGCACTATTTGCCCTTGTCTATAGCCTCTTCGTAGCCACTGTCTAAATTAGGATATCTTAGTGCAACTTGATACAAAAGACAGCCACAAAACAATTCAATTTCATTCTTGTTTTGGATACGGCGGCAAGTGAAACCGCGGTGCCGGCTACAGAGGTAAACTTCATCTGGAGCAAAGAGACTATTAAATTAATTTACCCCAATTGAGTGTATTCCCAAACCTATGCCAAGAAGGACATTGACACAAGACAGGCTGTCGTATTCTACGTTACCTCTGCGGTCGTGTCTTATAAACAACCTATTCCACTTTTTTTATTCACATTTCAACTTTTTTTCTGTTTTTTAAGAACAAAATTATTATCTGAAACTTTACCAACGACTCTATACCAATCAAATAAACAGGCCAAAAAAATTTTCTTTCCAAAATTTGAGCTTTTTTTCACAGTGTATACTTTTTTCGAATGGACAAAACTACTATTTTTAACTCTACCGAAGGCTTCATACCGATTAAACAAACCGTCCTGGCTCTAAAATTATTTTCGTTCATTAATACCATTGTTACACGAGTTTACTTTTTACAAAAATTAATCAAGGTAAAATCATATCACTAGAAAAGCTTCAACCAAATCGAAAACGATCGATTAACTTCGTTGTCTAATGTGGCTTGAAATTGCTTTACTTAATCCTGTCAATATTCCCTTTGCAGGGTCGAGGCATTTGGGTCTTGAAGTAAAACAACCAACAGTTGTATACATGGCGGTTTTACCCCATGTATAGTGGGCGGCTTTACCCCCAATGGAACATTTTCATATTCTACCGAAAAAGGAGTCAAAATTACGAGATTACTCACGGCTTTCGATATTTCCGGAAGAAGACAGATTCAAGAAACCGAATAAACGTATATTCACAAACAAAACAATAGATTCTTAGGCAGAAAAACCTTAAGTCCCGTTGCCGTAAAATAATAGCGCATTGACCGGTTGCCAGCTGAAAGGTTGATTTTGATTATTTCTGTAACCGTTCGCGCACTATCAAAACAGAAAGGGGTGCAAAATGTTCAATTGTTATATAACTTGGCAGTAAAACTACGGTGGGCGATCTTGCCCCGCAGGGCGATCTTACCCTGTTTACCCCTACTCATGAATGCAAAAACATAATTGTGCAGCGACACGCCCATACATAGATGCAACCTGAGAGAGACGCTAAGCGAAAAATAAATTTCAAATCCATATTTGTGTAGGTAACGTCTTTGGTAGTGGTTTACTTCGGCAGGTTTTTGCGGCAGAAAACCGGCTGAAGAAAACCACTGCCGGAGATGAAGAAAACCACTGCCGGAGACATTCGACACCCTATATCTTTAATTATTTTTCAGTTTTATTTTTAAATAGTACAGAGAGGATGACTTACGTTTTTTCGCGGACAATCATCATTACTTCCCCAAACTATGATTTTAGGAATTTTGTAGTTGGAAAAGTAGGTTCAAAGTCCACGAGTCACCCCTGGTTTGTATTAATCAGAAAAAAATAAAAATACCGGTTTTTCACCGGTTTTACCGATTTTTATTTCTATGAGTACCGAAATACCGGTTTTTCAAAAGGTCGGTAATACCGACCACCGTAATGGGAATGCATTTTTTACTGCGGAGGCTGTGTGAAACGAACTATGTCAATTTGTGCTGGGTTCCAGGGTATTGTGGCATTGAAAGTAATGGAAAGGCAGACAAACAAGTTAAAACCTACTACACCAGCTTTTTGAGCTACGCATAAGGGTGGACAAAATCATTCCGAGTTGTGCTCTCGTCGTGTTCGGTCGCAATTTCATTTCGATCTCGATAGTGCCGACCAGTTAATCGCCTTCAAGGTCACCGTGCATTGTATTGCGTGTGCACTGCTGCTCGTTGCCGTCGTCTATTGGAGACAAAGGAACGCATCATCGCCTATTGGTACCGTACGCCACAGACTGTACGTTGTGTCGCTACTGCGAGAGACCCAGTACCCGGCGTACTGCTGTTTGGCTGTACTGGTGTTGCTGTGTGGCTGGAGCGGCTGCAGCTTTTGCTACCGGACTCTTGAGTGAAGGACTGGAGATTGGCATCGCCCGTGCGCTGGTTGCGGTGGAGAGCGGCTGTAGAAGATAAGTAGTTTTTTTTTCTTGGTTTTTTTCTACAATATTATTTGTTGATTGGCATTTTGCGTGTGTGGCTTACGCGTCCAACATGGACGACGAACGCGGGGATGAAAACCCGCTCGTTCTACCGCCTAGCCCTTCCGGATACAAAGTTCCAAGGGTTAAGAATGGAACCCCGCAGGAAGCTACCCATCGGCTTAAGCAGTATCCGGAGGGCAAAGCTGGTATTGGGGCTGTATTTTTCCGGCCGAAAGTGAAAGCATTAAACACAATGCAAATATGTAAAGATCTGGCACGGTTTACAGCCGTGACTGAAATTACCAAAGTGCGCCCGAATAAGCTGCGTGTTTTGGTATCCGACCTCAAGCAAGCAAACGAGATTGCTGCTTGTGAGCTCTTCACGCGGGAGTACCACGTGTACATTCCAGCTCGCGTAGTTGAGATTGACGGTGTGGTCAGCGAATCGAGTTTGACTGTCGAGGACCTGTTGAAGGCTGGAAAAGGCCTTTTCAAGGAATCTAGCCTTGAACCTGCCAAGATACTTGAATGTAAGCAATTACATTCAGTATCGCTCGACAAGGGTGTAAAAACTTACACCCCTTCAGACTCTTTTCGAGTGACTTTCGCCGGGTCTGCTCTGCCGAGCTATGTGCTCGTGGACAAGGTGCGTCTGCCCGTGCGCTTGTTTGTACCGCGGGTAATGAATTACCTCAAGTGCAAACAGTTGGGCCATACGGCCTCCCACTGTGGCAACAAAGCACGTTGTGGCAAGTGCGGAGTGCAACATGCGGATGACGCCTGTAATAAGGGTGCTGAAAAGTGCCTTTATTGTGGGCAGACTCCGCATGAGCTGTCTGCATGTCCCGCGTACAAACAGCGCCAAGACAAGATCAAGCGGTCTCTGAAAGAGCGCTCTAAGCGCACTTCGGCAGAAATGCTCCAAGAGGCCGCTGCCACTAAACTGGTTTCCCCGAATCTCTTCGAGGTCTTGCCATCCGATGAGTCTGATTCTGACGACTCAGTTGGGGAATCTTCTTTTGTTGAACCCGGGAAATCTAGGAAGAGGATGAACCTTTCTTCTCCTAGGCTTCCTAGGAAAGGACAGAGAAGGTCTCCATCTGAAGTGACTGATACTAAAAAACAAAAATGTGCTGTAGAAAATCCAAAGCAAACTCCTCCGGGATTGGCAAAATTGAATTCAAGTAAGGAGTTTCCGGCACTTTCAGGGACATCAAAAAACCCAACTGTTCCTTCTTTTTCGTCCAAGATTCAGCCAGAATCTGGACTGCTGAAGTTTTCAGATATTGTGGACTGGATTTTTGAAAATTTCAACATAACTGATCCTCTTAAAAGTCTTCTGCTGGCATTTCTACCAACAGTTAAAACGTTTTTGAAGCAGTTGACTGCTTAATGGCCCCTCCTTGCAGCGATCGTATCCTTCGATGGCTAATACATCGGCTGAGATGAAGGAATCTATCTCTATTTTACAGTGGAATTGTAGAAGTATTATCCCCAAAATTGATTCATTTAAAGTTTTGATTAATAAGCATAAATGCGATGCATTTTCCCTCTGTGAAACTTGGCTCACTTCAAATGTAGGTTTTAGCTTCCATGATTTTAATATTATTCGCCTCGACCGAGACACCCTTTACGGAGGAGTACTTCTAGGGATTAAGAAGTGCTATTCCTTCTATCGTATTAACCTCCCCACGGTCCCAGGCGTCGAAGCTGTCGCATGTCAAATGACAATACAAGGTAAAGAGCTTTGTATTGCCTCAATATATATTCCTCCCAGAGCACAGGTTGGGCAACGGCTGCTCTTTGATTTAATAGAACTTCTTCCCTCGCCACGTTTGATTTTGGGAGACTTCAACTCTCACGGCGTGGCTTGGGGTTCCCCTTCTAATGATAACCGTTCCTCTTTGATCTATAACCTCTGCGACGACTTCGACATGACAATATCAAACAACGGGGATATGACACGCGTTCCGAAACCTCCAGCGCGCCCCAGTGCTTTAGATTTATCTTTATGTTCAACATCGCTACGGTTGGATTGCATATGGAAGGTAGTCCTTGATCCCCACGGTAGCGATCATTTGCCTATTCAAATTTTAATTGATAATGGTTCAACTCGCACGCGATCAGTTGATATTCCGTATGACCTCACACGGAATATCGATTGGAAATTATACGAGGAAATGATATCAGAAGCTGTCGAGTCGATTCAACATCACCCACCACTTGAAGAATACAACCTCCTCGCGGGCTTGATTCTCAACGCTGCGTTACAAGCCCAAACGAAGAAATATCCCGGTGTGACGATCAAAGAACGGCCTCCCACTCCGTGGTGGGACAAAGAGTGCTCCGATGTCTACACGAAAAAATCCGACGCGTTTAAGGCCTTCTTTTGGGTGAAAGGTCAACCCGACGACTTTAAGCGGTATTTGGAGCTTGAGACCAAGTTCAAAAGCTTGGTCCGAGCAAAGAAACGTGGATATTGGCGCCGGTTCGTAAACGAAACGTCGAGGGAGACATCGATGAGCACTCTTTGGAACACAGCCCGAAGAATGCGAAATCGTATAACGGTCAACGAAAGCGAGAAGTCTTCAAGTCGGTGGATATTTGATTTTGCCAGGAAAGTATGTCCGGACTCTGTTCCTGAGCAAAACTTTGTTCGCGATACGTCTCCGGGCCACGATGCGATAGAATCACCTTTTACGATGGCAAAACTTTCAGTTGCCCTCCTGTCCTGTAACAATAACTCGCCTGGGTTAGATAGAATCAAATTCAACTTGTTGAAGAATCTACCCGGCAATGCCAAGAGGTGCTTGTTGAACTTGTTCAATAAGTTCCTGGAGCAAAAAATTGTACCGCAGGATTGGAGGCAAGTGAAGGTGTTCGCCATCCAAAAACCAGGAAAACCAGCTTCTGATCACAACTCTTATAGGCCGATTGCAATGCTATCCTGTATCCGGAAATTGATGGAGAAAATGATACTCCGTCGTTTAGACCAGTGGGTCGAATCAAACGGTCTACTATCAGATACTCAATTTGGCTTCCGCCGTGCCGAAGGAACGAATGACTGTCTTGCGTTGCTTTCTACAGATATTCAGCTAGCCTATGCTCGCAAAGAACAAATGGCATCTGTGTTCTTGGACATTAAGCTTTTGATTCCGTTTCTATTGACATTCTTTCGGGCAAACTTCACCGACAAGGATTTTCACCAATTTTGAACAATTTTTTGCATAATTTGTTGTCCGAAAAGCATATGCATTTTACGCATGGCGATTTGGCAACTTTTCGTATTAGCTACATGGGTCTTCCCCAGGGCTCATGCTTAAGCCCCCTTCTTTACAACTTTTATGTGAATGACATTGACGCATGTCTGGCAAATTCATGCACGATAAGACAACTTGCAGACGACAGCGTGGTTTCTGTTACAGGAGCCAAAGCTGCCGATTTGCAAGGACCATTGCAAGATACCTTGGACAATTTGTCTGCTTGGGCTTTACAGCTAGGTATCGAATTCTCTCCGGAGAAGACTGAGACAGTAGTTTTTTCTAGGAAGCGTGAGCCTGCTCAGCTCCACTTACAGTTAATGGGTGAAACGATTTCTCAGGTTTTGGTACACAAATATCTTGGTGTCTGGTTCGATTCGAAAGGCACCTGGGGATGTCACGTTCGGTATTTGATGAAAAAATGTTAACAAAGAGTGAATTTTCTCCGGACAATTACTGGATCATGGTGGGGCGCCCACCCAGGAGACCTCATAAGGCTTTACCAAACAATATTGTCGGTGCTTGAGTACGGGTGTTTCTACTTCCGCTCCGCTGCAAACACCCATTTAATCAAGCTGGAACGATTGCAGTATCGCTGTTTACGTATTGCCTTAGGTTGCATGCATTCAACCCATACGATGAGTTTGGAAGTTTTGGCGGGCGTTCTCCAATTAAAAGACCGCTTTTGGGATCTGACTACTCGTATTCTCATCAAATGTGAGGTTTTGAACCCCTTGGTAATTGAAAATTTCGACAGGCTAGTTGAGCTTAATTCTCAAACCCGTTTCATGACTGTGTATTTCAATCACATGTCTCAAAGTATAAATCCTTCCTCATACACCTCCAATCGTGTCAACTTATTAGATACTTCTGTTTATACTGTGTTTTCGATACATCCATGATGGAAGAAACTCGTGGAATCCCGGATCATTTACGCGTGCAGCAGATCCCTAAAATATTTTATAACAAATATAAAAACATAAACTGCGACAATGCGTTTTATACTGATGGATCACTTGTCAACGGGTCCACTGGCTTCGGTATCTTCAACAATAATTTTACCGCCTCCTACAAGCTCGATAATCCTGCTTCTGTTTACGTCGCAGAATTGGCTGCAATCCAGTATACCTTAGGGATTATTGAAACAATGCCCACGGACCATTACTTCATCTTTACGGACAGTCTCAGTTCTATTGAGGCTCTCCGATCGATGAAGGATGCCAGGCACTCTCCGTATTTCCTGGGGAAAATACGGGAACATCTGAGTGCTTTATCCGAAAAATCTTCTCAGATTACCTTAGTGTGGGTCCCTTCTCATTGTTTCATTCTGGGCAATGAGAAAGCGGACACTTTGGCTAAGGTGGGCGCAACAAACGGTGATATTTACAACAGACCAATTGCCTACAATGAATTTTTAAAATTTTCACGTCAGAATACACTTGTCAACTGGCAGGCCTCGTGGGATAAGGGAGATCTGGGAAGGAGGCTACACAGCATCATCCCCAAGGTTTCCACCAAACCTTGGTTTCGAGAATTGGATGTAGGACGAGATTTCATTCGCATGATGTCTCGGATTATGTCCAACCACTACGGGCTAGATGCACATCTCTTGCGTATTGGGCTGGCGAGCAGTAATCATTGCGTTTGTGGATTGGGGTATCAAGACATTCAACACGTGGTTTGGGTGTGTGCTGAATTCTGCGGCGCCAGATCTCTACTTTTGGATACCCTCAGGGCCCGAGGAATACAGCCCTATGTGCCAGTTCGTGATATTCTCGCTCAGCGAAACTTGCCATACATGCTACATGTTTATAGCTACTTGAAGAGCATCAAGGTGCCAATTTAACAGCGAAACAAAAAAAACCATGTTAGTTTTAGTATTAGATATAGTTTCAGCTCGTAGTCGGCAGCGAGGGTAAAGAATTTGCCTTTAGCTTATAAGATATTTAAGACCATAAGGCATTAGATTTAATTGGCTCCGTAAAACATTAATTTGTATTGTGCCGCGTCGAATAAATGTTGTGTGAACAAAAAAAAAAAAAAGGGTGGACAAAAAATGAATATCAGTTCTAATGCACTTTTCGTGTTTCTCATGGGTTCTATAACAACTGTGTAAATTTTCTGATCGAGCGGTGGAATTCTATTTTTGTGCGATAGATTTTTTAAGTTTTCATAGGATGCTATATGTAAGAATTTTTCGAAAAATATAATCCAACAGGTGGGAACTCGAACCCACAACTTCTGATCTCCGGTCAGATGCGTTTCCAGGATACACCACCGCAGAACGTATAAGACGTAAAAAAATCGAAAAGCAAGCGGAATGGGAATAAATAATAAGTTTCAGGACTATGAAGAGTTATCAGAGTTTATATAGGGTAGTGAACGTCTTCGTCAGGGGTATTCTGCGGCTCTCTTTTGCCTAAGATTGCTGCAGGAAACCTCACTGACGAATTCGTTCAACAGCCTAAAAGAACAAAGTTTTGCATAATATAAGATTTTTTTGGAAAGGAAGGGGAGGTTGCTTGAAAAAGACTCTCGAAAATTTCAAGTTTGAAATTGTTCATTCACGAAACAATTCTAAGTTTTTTTTTGGAAAAGTAGTTAGAGGGGAGTAATATCATGCGAAATAACCTGGAAATACGCAATTCCGCTGAATTTTTCAGCTGTTGAGTTCTCGGCAATAAAATCTGAGTGTGTAGCAAACTGAGCTTCACAGATGGAGAAATTTTTCATACCCATATCCCAAGTAAGCATAAGCATTAGGAGATAGCATTTTATTAGCACTAATTCAACCGTGTTAAGGCCAAATAGCTTTATATCTTTTTTTAATGTTTAGGGCATTATGCTAAACTAGCATTACTGAGAGCAGAATATGCGCTTAAAGGGCTACCGTAAGTGCTACAATGTAGTGTTTTAAATGCATATAGAAGACGCATTAAAGTTTTTCGTAAGTGCCAATAACGAGCGATACCGAGTGATCAATTAAAAATAGACGGAACACGGATACTCCACGTAAATGGAAAAAAACTTTGAGGAGTGGTAATTTTCGATGCAAAGTTCGGGTATATGAAAGCATGAAACGTTTTTAGATACCCAGTGAAAAACAATTGCGGCAAGTCGTTCGGCTTCAATTCTTGTACAAGCTGTATTTTGTTAGGCTTTATACCAAGATCCTTTCGTAAAATTCATGGTGAAATAGCAAATAAGTCTGTTAAGTCTGTTCATGGTAAAATAGCAAACCAAACTGAGTACATTGGACTTTGACAGCTGTCAGGATTCCCGCGTGAACTGTCAAATCTGAATACACGAAAAACCAAATAGCAAAAAAATCACCCTTTAAGAGGGCGGATGCATTTTGATGTAGGTTTTATTCTAAGTATTGTGGCTCAGAAAACGGTGGTTGTATAGAAAAACTGTCTGAGATAAGTTGTAGAGAACTAAAAATGCCTCATAAAAAATATACACCGCAAAAAAAAATGTCTGACTAAAAATATTGAAAATAAACACTAAATATAAATTTGACTTCAACTTGAAGCTATTACACAACTTTTAAAAAGAGATTTTTATCGAAGATAAATCTTTTAATAAATATCTCTATCTGTAAAAAATGGTCAGTTTGCTAAGCCAAATACGTGTGCAAAGTTTATTGCAAATCAAGAATGGTCAATATTCTACCATAGGTCATCTCGCGCGATTTTGCTCAGGGGTAAAAAGGCACTTCAAAGTTTAGTATCGAGAAACTACTAAAATTATAGTATTGCTGTAGCTTTAATATTAATGAAAAATGAAAGAATAGTTTATATTATGAATGAGTCCGCTAACACAAATACATAGCAAACACGTATCTTTACAATAAATGTCAAAACGTTCGGAAACGCAAAACTTTCGGAAAATACTACAAAAGGTCGCTGGATCTATACAACAAAAATCCAAAAGCTATGATTAAGATTACTTTATCAGAAATTTCCTTTTTCATTAAAGAAATAGTCAGGTTCGTCTTAACCGTTGTAACCTTCGGTTACATGGAGTGTGCTGGCTCCGCCACAATTGAAACTTCATCCAGACTTGCCCGATTAAAATCCCCACCTCCCAGATCCTACCCTGGATTCGAAGCACATCTACATGAGTGATATCCCTCCAAGTCTGTTGCGCCGCGTCTGGGACGGAGGGGTCACTCATAAGGATTCGTTCACAGATGCATTGAGCAGGCGACCAAGGTGTTCCTAAGGGGGAGTCTCTCTCGGCTAAAGCAGCTAACGACTCAGAGGTGCGCGCATAAAGTTTTTAACCGTACTTGAGGTTTACGCTATGTGTGAAATACGAGGAGTTTTCGAAGTGGTTAGTTAGAAAATTGTACTATTAGGTAATTAAAATGTTTTAAAATTGTTATTGTCAAGTGATTAAAATACTGAATATGTCAAAAATGTTAATTTGTTAAAAAGATATAACTGCTGTAAAACTTGCTATTATAGTGCTAAACGGTTTAAAAAGGTCGGAAGACAAGATCGACAGGAAAACTATGCGTATATCTATTGAAACAAGGAAAAAAAAGGTCCTCGAGTGGCCTTTTATTCTTGGTTCTAGCTCTACGCTTGAGGCGGTGCAATCCATAGTCAGAGGACAAAGAGTTTGAACCCGCCATTTTGTGGAACGCCAATCCATCGCATATAAACCTTGGAAGGTGCTGGCTGGGCGCTATTGGCCCGGCACAACGATCGAGCACTGCCATTGAACGAAAAATCGTCAACCGCCACGTTGTTCGGGATGCCGACTCGTGTTTAGTTATACGGATCCGGAGGAACAGGAACAGTAAACCAAGTAACATTGATTAAGAAACAATATGTCGGGACGGGGGAAATAAATGAGTATTGTAAGCTCATGTAAGCTATCTATCGATTGATTTGAAAGCGCGATTTCCTTTGGTTTCACATTTGGTTTTTTATTTCGTTTCGACGTTTTCAAATTTAGTTGTCGCTCAGGTGTTTTACAAAAGTCTCTCAGTTTGTCGTAGTCGTGTGGCAGCATATTGGCCTGGTGGTTCACCCCTGTAAGTTGGTTTGTTTCCCGATGTGTTTTGTGTCGAATGAACTATAAAGTGGTGAATGGAGACTAGCTGTGGGTTCGTTCCCAAACGTTGCATGACTCTTCCCACACCCAGCAAGCAAAAGGTTATCACCGTTGAAGCGTACAGTCGGTTTTTGAATACGGTCTGTAAGCGCCGGTTTTAGAACAATAGGCTATTGTTTGCGAGTACAGGCAAACTTCGATATAAGGAACATTTCGATTTTTAAGTTGTACTTTATATCGAATTGTACCTTATATCGAATCATAAAACATTTTCAACAATAGGGCTTCCACATTTCGTCCCGAACGCTCGGCAATAACGGACGCATTAAGTGGTTGTCTCGCTATAAAACCGATATTGTGTAGAAAAAATCGAAAAAGGCATTGCTTACCTGGTCGCGTTTCCAAGAGTGCGAAGTGCGGTGTGAAGATAAGCTGATAATCCGCAGTGAAGGTCATCCAGCTATTGTGCTTTAGTGGTGTCGCTGCGCAGCTGCCCGTTCCAGCACCGAAAGACTCGGTGATTGTTCTATTGAAGAAAACAAAGAAGAAGAGGTACGTGTTTCTTTGCCACTGTACTGTTGCGCTAGTTTGAGCGCAATGGATGTGGATCCCTTAGCCCCCGATCCCCCGTCTCCAAACCCACCCGACCCTGTCCCTCCTGTTCACCCCCCCTCTGTCCCTGCTTTAGTCAATCCTCGTCCCAGGCTTTACCCAGACGGATCAACGGGCCCACTGGTTCTCTACATGAGGCCCAAACCAGGAGGAAAATCACTGAACACGCTACAAATCGCGAAAGATCTGACGTCACGATACAAGGCCGTGACCGAAATCGCAAAAGTCAGACCAAACAAGCTCCGTGTCGTGGTCAATGATCTGGATCAGGCCAACGATATAGCTTGCTCCGAGCTCTTTACACGCGAGTATCGCGTGTATGTACCCGCACGAGACGTGGAGATCGACGGTGTGATAACCGATTCGAGTCTGTCTGTCGAGTGTATCCTGAGTGCAACTGGTTGCTTCAAGAATTTCAATACTGAGGCGAAGATATTGGACTGTAAGCAATTACGGTCTATGTCGCTCGTCAACGGTAAAAAAGTATACACTCCGTCAGACTCGTTTCGCGTTACGTTTGCCGGATCTGCTCTCCCTAGCCACGTCTCGATTAATCGGGTTCGTCTGCCTGTGCGTTTGTATGTGCCCCGTGTTATGAATTGCACCAATTGCAAGCAGTTAGGTCATACAGCTGCCTACTGCTGCAATAAGGCACGTTGTGGCAAGTGTGGGGAGACTCATGCGGAAGAATCTTGCAGTGTAAACGCTGAAAAGTGTATTCGCTGCGGGGAAAAGCTGCATGAGCTTTCCACATGCCCGGTGTACATACAACGCAGAGATAAAATTAAACGGTTTCTTAAGGAGCGCTCAAAGCGTTCTTACGCTGAAATTCTTAAGAAGACCGTGACCACTTCTACCATAACATCGAACCCCTTTGATCTGCTGTCTTCGGATGAAACGGACTCTGACGATCCACCAGCAGAAACGTTCTACGCCAATCCTGGAGAATCTAGAAAGAGGAAAAATATTTCCTCTCCTAAGCTTCCCAGGAAAGGCCCTAAGGTTTCTCAAGATGGAATGAATAATACGAACAAATCTAAAAGTGCTGCGGAAAAGCCGAAGCAAACTCCTCCTGGGCTTGCAAATTTAAAGTCTCAGAAGGAGCTCCCAGCACTTCCTGGAACATCTAAAACCCCAGTTGTTCCTTTTGCATATCCAGTTGATAAATCAAATGCTGGACTGGTCAATTTTTCTGACATTGTGGACTGGATTTTTGAAACTTTCAATGTACCCGATCCAATTAAAAAATTTTTCACAGCATTTCTCCCAACAGTTAGAACATTTTTGAAGCAGTTGACTGCCCAATGGCCCCTCCTTGCAGCGATTGTATCCTTCGATGCCTAATTCAACTGCTTATATGAAGGATTCTATCTCTGTCTTACAGTGGAATTGTAGAAGTATTTTACCAAAAATTGATTCGTTAAAAGTTTTGATAAATAAAAGCAAATGCGATGCATTTTCACTTTGTGAAACTTGGCTTACTTCAAATATTGATCTCAACTTCCATGATTTTAATATTATTCGCCTTGATCGAGACACCCCATATGGAGGAGTACTTTTAGGGATTAAAAAGCGCTATTCTTTCTATCGTATTAACCTCCCCTCGATTCCAGGCATCGAAGTTGTCGCATGTCAAATGACAATACAAGGTAAAGAGCTTTATATTGCCTCAATATATATTCCTCCCAGAGCACAGGTTGGGCAACGGCTGCTCTTTGATTTAATAGAACTTCTTCCCTCGCCACGTTCGATTTTGGGTGACTTCAACTCTCATGGTGTGGCTTGGGATTCCCCTTACAATGATAACCGCTCCTCTTTAATCTACAACCTTTGCGATGACTTCGACATGACTATTTTAAACAACGGTGAAATGACACGTATCCCGAAACCTCCAGCGCGCCCAAGCGCTTTGGATCTATCCTTATGTTCGACGTCGCTACGGTTGGATTGCACATGGAAGGTAATCCTCGATCCTCACGGTAGCGACCATTTGCCTATTCTTATTTCAATTACTAACGGGTTAACTCGCATTCGACCAATTGACATTCCGTATGACCTCACACGGAATGTCGATTGGAAGTTATACGAGGAAATGATTTCAAAAGCGGTCGAGTCGATTCAACATCATCCACCACTTGAAGAATACAACCTCCTCGCGGGCTTGATTCTCGACGCCGCGTTGCAAGCCCAAACGGAGAAATATCCCGGCGTAACGATCAAAGAACGGCCTCCCACTCCGTGGTGGGACCAAGAGTGCTCCGATGTCTACACGCGAAGACCCGACGCGTTTTTGGCCTACCAGAAGGGAGGTATACCTGGCGACTATTTACGGTATTCGGAGCTTGATACCAAGCCTAAAAGCATGGCTAAAGCGAAGAAACGCGGATATTGGCGTCGGTTCGTAAACGAGACGTCGAGAGAGACATCGATAGGCACTCTTTGGAACACAGCCCGAAGAATGCGGAATCGCGTAACGGTCAACGAAAGCGAGGAGTCTTCAAGTCGGTGGATATTTGATTTTGCCAGGAAAGTATGTCCGGACTCTGTTCCTGAGCAAAACATTGTTCGCGATGCGTCTCCGGGCCACGACGCGATAGAATCACCTTCTACGATGGCAGAATTTTCAGTTGCCCTCCTGTCTTGTAACAATAACGCGCCTGGGTTAGATAGAATCAAATTCAACTTGTTGAAGAATCTACCAGGCAATGCCAAGAGGCGCTTGTTGAACTTGTTCAATAAGTTCCTGGAGCGAAACATTGTACCGCAGGATTGGAGGCAAGTGAAGGTGATCACCATCCAAAAACCAGGGAAGCCAGCTTCTGATCACAACTCTTATAGGCCGATTGCAATGCTATCCTGTATCCGGAAATTGATGGAAAAATGATACTCCGTCGTTTAGACCATTGGGTCGAATCAAATGGTCTACTATCAGATACTCAATTTGGCTTCCGCCGTGCCAAAGGGACGAATGATTGTCTTGCGTTGCTTTCAACAGATATTCAGCTGGCGTATGCTCGCAAAGAACAAATGGCGTCTGCGTTCTTGGACATTAAGGGGGCTTTTGATTCCGTTTATATTGACATTCTTTCGGGTAAACTTCACCGACAAGGATTTTTGCCAATTTTGAACAATTTTTTGCACAATTTGTTGTCCGAAAAGCACATGCATTTTACGCACGGCGATTTGGCAACTTTTCGAATTAGCTACATGGGTCTTCCCCAGGGCTCATGTTTAAGTCCCCTTCTTTACAATTTTTATGTAAATGACATCGACGAATGTCTGGCAAATTCATGCACGATAAGACAACTTGCAGATGACAGCGTGGTTTCTGTTACAGGAGCCAAAGCTGCCGATTTGCAAGGACCATGGCAAGATACCTTGGACAATTTGTCTGCTTGGGCTTTACAGCTAGGTATCGAATTCTCTCCGGAGAAGACTGAGATAGTAGTTTTTTTCTAGGAAGCATGAACCTGCTCAGCTTCAAACACAAATAATGGGTAAAACGATTTCTCAGGTTTTGGTACACAAATATCTTGGTGTCTGGTTCGACTCTAAAGGCACCTGGGGTTGTCACGTGAGGTATCTGATGAAAAAATGTCAACAAAGAGTAAATTTTCTTCGTACAATAACCGGACAATGGTGGGGAGCCCATCCAGGAGACCTTATAGGCTTTACCAAACAACGATATTGTCTGTTATTGAGTACGGGTGTTTCTGCTTTCGCTCCGCAGCAAACACACATTTGATCAAACTGGAGCGAATACAATATCGTTGTTTGCGTATCGCCTTAGGTTGCATGCAATCGACCCATACGATGAGTTTGGAGGTCTTAGCTGGAGTACTACCATTGAAAAACCGCTTTTGGAGCCTGTCTTCTCGTATTCTTATCAAATGTGAGGTTTTGAACCGTCCTGTGAATGAAAATTTTGAAAGGTTAATCGAACTTAATTCTCAAACCCGTTTTATGACATTGTATTTCAATCACATGTCCCAAAATATTAACCCTTCTTTGAATATTCCAAATCGTGTCAACTTATCAAATACTGCTGATTCTACTGTGTTTTTCGATACATCCATGATAGAAGAAACTCGTGAAATCCCGGATCATTCACGCGTGCAGCAGATCCCCAAAATCTTTTCCAATAAATATCGAAACATCAACTGCGACAATATGTTCTACACTGACGGATCACTTCTCGATGGGTCCACTGGCTTCGGTATCTTCAATAACAATTTAACCGTCTCCCATAAACTCGATAATCCTGCTTCTGTTTACGTCGCAGAATTAGCTGCAATTAAGTACACCCTAGGGATTATCGAAAAAAATGCCCACGGACCATTATTTCATCTTTACGGACAGTCTCAGCTCCATTGAGGCTCTCCGATCGATGAAAGATGTTAAGCACTCTCCGTATTTCCTGGGGAAAATACGGGAACATCTGAGTGCTTTATCCGAAAAATCGTATCAGATTACCTTAGCGTGGGTCCCTTCTCACTGCTCGATACCGGGTAATGAGAAAGCGGACTCTTTGGCTAAGGTGGGCGCAACAAACGGTGAAATTTATGAAAGACCAATTGCTTCTAATGAGTTTTTCGCACTTGTACGTCAGAATACGATCATCAGTTGGCAAAATTCTTGGACTAGAGGGGAACTGGGAAGGTGGTTACATTCCATTATCCCCAAGGTATCGACGAGCCCGTGGTTCAAGGGGTTGGATGTAGGTCGAGATTTCATTTGCGTGATGTCGCGGCTTATGTCCAATCACTATAGATTTGATACGCATCTCCATCGTATTGGGCTCGGGGAAAGTGGTATCTGTGCCTGTGGTGAAGGTTATCACGACATAGAGCACGTTGTTTGGTCATGCCCTGTACACCGTGACGCCAAGTCTAAATTAATAACTTCCCTCCGGGCCGAGGGTAGAGGACCAGCTGTTCCTGGTCGTGATGTCTTGGCGAGTCGTGACCTACCCTACATGTCCCTAATATACATTTTCCTGAAATCCATCCACGCCCCAGTCTAGTCCCATTCCTTTCCATCCACATTCAACAAAACGGCAAGAACACGTCATAGACCTCGATTTTGGAATCAGCAACTAAACCCCACACGAATCCGCTAGGACCTGAGAACCCGAGGCCTTTCGCGATATCTTGGCTTGAACAACAGCGAACAACAACAACGAACCATAACCAGCAACTGAACCCCGCACAATACTTCCAGGCCCCGAGGATTACATGCCCCTGTCCCAGCTCATGACATCGTGGCTTAGCAGAACAAATCCATAGATGCTGCATATCCATGGCCATTCGACGATCATCAGACGACCATTCAACTACAAAACATTGATTGAAAAATATATGCTAGTTTTAAGATAGACTTAATTTCAGCTCGTAGTCGGCAGCGAGGATAAAAAATTTGCTTAAAGAATTTAAGTCATCAGATATAATTGGCGCCGTTAAACATTAAATTGTATTTGTGCCGTGTCAAATAAATGATAGGTGAAGAAAAAAAAAATAGGGCTTCCAATACTTCGTTTTGTTGTCATTTGTCTACGTATAGTTTATTTTGGAAATAGAATCCAACTATAAGTGTTAATCAGCTTGTTTTAAATACAATTTGAAACACTTAGTTTTTTTTTTGGCTATTTAGGAGACCTTTAGCCGCGTATGATAGTTTATTTCCAAAAAGTATGTCATCTAGCAAAAAAGAAAAAAATCAAGCCGTTACGTTATTATCACTAATTTTTTCAACATTTATTTATTCATACAGACTTTTTATTGAAACTGCTTCTTTTTTTCTTCTTCTCGTTGTTATTTATTTTTTTGTCCGATGTATAAGAACCATCTGCTTACGGGTTGACAACTTTCTCAATAATTTTCTCGTCCTTCAGAATTTCGAAATCTGCATTTTCTTCATTGCATTTAAAAATGACCGTTTGAACTTACTTTTCTTTACACATAAGATGGCCTAAAATTGCACTTTGCACACTGGTTTAAAACGAGAAAAACGTCATCGTCAACCTTTTGAGTGTGACAATGCTATTCAAATGCTGTAGTGTATTCGACAAAGTTTTTGTTTATCTTAAGAAGAAACTTTTGTTGCAAATAGATTTTTGATTAATCTGCCTAAAAGTGCAATGAAAATAATTTTTTTTAAATTACTTACCAAATCAAAGTTAAGTCTTCAGCAAAGTTTTAGGTAATATTGTGCAGAAAAATTTTGCTGAAGACGCTCTGATTCTATCTCTTGAATATTGACCACATACAGGTAGTTTTATACAAACATTCTTAAAATGTTTAAAAATAAAAAAAAAATACCAAGCAACTTTTTTGGGTGTGATTTCAGAGGCCTGCTATATTCTAACATACATATTTGAGAAATACATCATTCTGCCGAACATACCTTAAGCATATTTCCAACTTTTTCATAGGTTTTATGATGTTTTTGATAAAAAATGCACATTTTTTAAACAATTCTAGCAATTCGAGTTCTAATAAAATTTTGTCCTTTAAAATTTCAAACAAATTCTCCAGGGATCAAACTTCAAGATAGTTTTTTTATCAGCTCCTCCGTTCCCATCCATGTTGAACCACGCTATATCATGTTTTTTTAGCAACATCAAATTTTTCGGACGGATTTACAAACTTCCGCTAAGTGTGGAGTATTTTATGAACACTCCCCAAATAATCAATAGTAACCAGAGACGTTGACAAGATAACCAATATATTGTTAATAGAAGTTTCCATACCAATTTCGGAGTTATTTGTAACATAATAAAAATATGTACCTTATATCGAGGTAAAATGTACATTATATCGAGTGACGCTATATCGAAGGTACCTTATAACGAGGGTACCTTATATCGAAGTTCGCCTTTATAAAGATTAAGGTCATCAGTTTTTACACATTGAGGATGAATGTTAGTCCCAAGCACCATCCGTTGGTTTTCTGTGTACAGCTGATCTGGCAATAAGGGAGTAGTAACCGCGGGCGGTCAATCATGCTCATGCTCATGCTCAAATGTATGTAACAAAAATAACCTATTGTTTTGAGATACACTATTGAGAAATAGATAAAAAACATAGATTGTCTAAATCATACCGAGCAACCAATCACCACCTCTCATCATAAGCACAGTCGACACTAACGGATACAACCGATCTGATTTTGTAAACGATTTGTTGTTGTTGTCGTTGTCGTTGTTGTTGTTGTTGTCGTTGTCGTTGTCGTTGTCGTTGTCGTTGTCGTTTTCGTTGTCGTTGTCGTTGTCGTTGTCGTTGTCGTTGTCGTTGTCGTTGTCGTTGTCGTTGTCGTTGTCGTTGTCGTTGTCGTTGTCGTTGTTGTGTCGTTGTCGTTGTCGTTATCGTTGTCGTTGTCGTTGTCGTTGTCGTTGTCGTTGTCGTTGTCGTTGTCGTTGTCGTTGTCGTTGTCGTTGTCGTTGTCGTTGTCGTTGTCGTTGTCGTTGTCGTTGTCGTTGTCGTTGTCGTTGTCGTTGCCGTTGTCGTTGTCGTTGTCGTTGTCGTTGTCGTTGTCGTTGTCGTTGTCGTTGTCGTTGTCGTTGTCGTTGTCGTTGTCGTTGTCGTTGTCGTTGTCGTTGTCGTTGTCGTTGTCGTTGTCGTTGTCGTTGTCGTTGTCGTTGTCGTTGTCGTTGTCGTTGTCGTTGTCGTTGTCGTTGTCGTTGTCGTTGTCGTTGTCGTTGTCGTTGTCGTTGTCGTTGTCGTTGTCGTTGTCGTTGTCGTTGTCGTTGTCGTTGTCGTTGTCGTTGTCGTTGTCGTTGTCGTTGTCGTTGTCGTTGTCGTTGTCGTTGTCGTTGTCGTTGTCGTTGTCGTTGTCGTTGTCGTTGTCGTTGTCGTTGTCGTTGTCGTTGTCGTTGTCGTTGTCGTTGTCGTTGTCGTTGTCGTTGTCGTTGTCGTTGTCGTTGTCGTTGTCGTTGTCGTTGTCGTTTTCGTTGTCGTTGTCGTTGTCGTTGTCGTTGTCGTTGTCGTTGTCGTTGTCGTTGTCGTTGTCGTTGTCGTTGTCGTTGTCGTTGTCGTTGTCGTTGTCGTTGTCGTTGTCGTTGTCGTTGTCGTTGTTGTTGTTGTTGTTGTTTACTCGAGGTCGCTTGTTGTTCCTGCTATGTTTTAGAGTTATGTTGTAACTTACGAAATATCGAAATCTGCATTTTCTTCATTGCATTTAAAAATGACCGTTTGAACTTACTTTTCTTTACACATAAGGGTGGCCTAAAATTGCACTTTGCACACTGGTTTAAAACGAGAGAAACGTCATCGTCAACCTTTTGAGTGTGAAAATGCTATTCAAATGCTGTAGTGTATTCGACAAAGTTTTTGTTTATCTTAAGAAGAAACTTTTGTTGCAAATAGATTTTTGATTAATCTGCCTAAAAGTGCAATGAAAATAATTTTTTTTAAATTACTTACCAAATCAAAGTTAAGTCTTCAGCAAAGTTATAGGTAATATTGTGCAGAAAAATTTTGCTGAAGACGCTCTGATTCTATCTCTTGAATATTGACCACATACAGGTAGTTTTATACAAACATTCTTAAAATGTTTAAAAATTAAAAAAAATACCAAGCAACTTTTTTGGGTGTGATTTCAGAGGCCTGCTATATTCTAACATACATATTTGAGAAATACATCATTCTGCCGAACATACCTTAAGCATATTTCCAACTTTTT